>NC_085859.1:41567425-41577425 GCF_034702125.1 Engraulis encrasicolus | reverse complement strand
TGCTACAAGAGAATAAAAGGAATAGTTCCACACAGTGTATGAAGCAGTAGGCCTACATTCTGTCCAGTATTTCATCAGTGTGTGTGTGTGTGTGTGTGTGTGTGTGTGTGTGTGTGTGTGTGTGTGTGTGTGTGTGTGTGTGTGTGTGTGTGTGTGTGTGTGTGTGTGTGTGTGTGTGTGTGTGTGACTCAAACCCTTGTTCTATCTCAGCAGTTGATACATTTTCTATGGCTCTTGTTCTCACATCAAGGACATCAAGGCAAGGCAAGGCTATTTTATTTGTATAGCGCATTTCATACATAAATGCAATTCAATGTGCTGTACAGTAAAGTAAGATAAAAAATGATGTAAAATAAAATAACATGAAAAAAAAATAAAGGTGAAAATAGGATAAACAAGTAAAGATAAAAGTAAGAATTAAGGAAAAAAAACAGATAAAAATATCAAAAACATTTTGTAACAGCATTGGTCAAATGTTCAAGCCATCCCTTCATCTAAAATCAACCAACACTCTCTGACATGTTCCAACAAAATGTGATAGCGGATACATTGATGGATGAACAGGTGGTATTTTTCGGTGGATTTTTTGAAGACGTTTCCACCAACCACAGACATCGCAGCATCAATTACGCACTCTTCGCTCTTCTTAAGAATGTTTGTCAAGGCAAGTTGCTTGCGTAAACCACCATGGTACTTTTCCAAGTCCTGATGCAAACTTGTGTCATCACGCCGAGATAAATGATTGACAACGAAAATGAAAATACTTCTTTGTGATGTTTCCAAGTACTTGAGTGATTCAGATTGGTGCAACATTGTTTTGAATTCACAGTATGTTACCATGCTGTCTTTTGCTGTGTGGTGTACGCTGTGTGGTCTCAAACAGGGCTGGACTGGGGGAGAAATAGGACTGAGGCACGTTTGGCTTAAAGGGGCCCCTCATAATTTGCGGCGCAGAACTGACTCACTGGTGAGTCCTGCACCCTTGTGGGCCCCTATTTTCAGAAATGTAAAAAAAAAAACCATACATTTGTACATTTCTAAAAACAGGGGCCCACAAGGGTGCGGGGCCCACAGGGAAATGCCCGCTATATCAGATGGTCAGTCAAGCCCTGGTCTCAAAAGCCTACACGTGGGCCATGAGTTGTTTTTACAGCAGCAAGTCGTGTGTGTAATGGCCGAGTTATCAATAACATTAGAAAATAACAGAGAAAGCAGCTTGCTCTTAGTGTGGGCCGAAGCTCCATGTAAACACCAAACGCTCCTTTACGTCCTTGTGTGGTGACGTCACAGACGCAGTACTTTGACAGCTGCATTGGAAACGTGATGTGTTGTGACGTCCATGGCTGGACGGGTAGAAATAGGGCCTAGGCACTTTTGGGTTAAAGGGCCCCCTCATAATTAGAACTGACTCCTCGGTGGGCATTTTCCGGTGGGCCCCACACCCTCGTGGGCCCCAATTTTCAGAAATGTAGCGTTTTTTTTTTTTTACATTTCTGAAAATAGGGGCCCACAAGGTGCGGGAAATGCCCGCTATGTCAGATGGCCAGTCCAGCCCTGGTGACGTCTAAGCATACCCAAGAAGGCCACCTTGGTCATGTGACTGGTGGATGGCGAGGAGGATGCTGGCTATATCAGGCAGTCTAGATGTTTACACATGTCCTTTCCTGTGCTCCGAAAGCTTGGATGGGAACTCCAAAAGAAGGCATGCCGCATGATGTTGTTACCTAATGACCGGACATATTTATTAGTGTAAGAGATGAAAACATTCAGCGTCATACTTCAGCCGAGAGGGTAATTTTGCGGGAGTCATTTTGGTCATTTTGGCGATAAGGCACCCAAACCTGTAAACAAATATGTGTATGAAAACCAGGGCTTCGAACCGGTTCAAGGAATGAAAACCAAAAATGGGAACGGACGGAATTTCACGCAATTTTATGAGGAGCAGAAACAGAAACGAAAAACGAAATGGTCTTCAACTGTTCCTGAACAGAAACGTTATTCTGAAATCCACAAAACCGGTTAATAACAGTTTATTTTGTTCTCTATATTTTATAAAATTTCACAAAAGCATACCCTGAAGCACACATTGAAGTGTTTGCGCTGTAGAGTTAAACATTGGAGATATTTGTCAGCAACGGACCAGCTAAACCATATCTAAACCATGCAGGGTTAGGAATTATAGCGCAAGATCTCCATATGGATAAAACTTACAGCCAGGTAAGGAGTTTAGCATGTATCCAGAATTGTTTTTGATAAGAAATTATTATTCATAGGCTACAGTCTGTAGGCAATATGTGGGAGGGATAGCCCATCTGAATGTTTTTGGATGCGGCCTGTGAATTAGCCTATTATTTTTGGGGATAGAATAGCTATTGTGTAAATCAAGGGCAAATACTAATGGGTACGCCTATTCTAGGTATAAGGTACAGTCCATAAAAATAGACTTCATAGGCCTGCAAAACACTTCCGGGAACGATAAGAACGAACGATATTTTGCGCTCCGAAACGGTTCAGGAACGAAATTTTGGTGGCGGAACGAATTCAGGAACGAAAACGTTAAATAAAGGCCTACCTGAACCGTTCGGAATGGAACGATTGAAAAATAATTTTGTTTTCAACCCCGTTGCATATTTCTTTGACAATAAAGTACACTTGACTTGACTTGACTATATTACACTCAAGGCAAGGCAAGGCAAGGCAAGGCAAGTTTATTAATATAGCGCATTTCATACACAGGTGCAACTCAATGTGCTTCACAAATTTAACAAATGTAAATGAAAGGAAACAGGGAAGAAAGAAGGAAATGAATTAGAGTCAAAAAACATTTAAAACATTAAAATAAAACATAAGGTAAAAATAATAATAAAATAAAATAAAACAAATTAAATAAACATAAAAATAAAAGTAATAATAATAAAAAAAAGAATGATATGTAATTTAAGCTAGGGGAAAGCATCTGAGAACAGCTTTGTCTTGAGTCTAGATTTAAAGCTATCAATAGTGGGTGCATTTTTTTACGTCATCTGGAAGCTGGTTCCAAAGGCAACTCAAGGCAATACCTAGAATTTGCCAACCGTCAACCTTTCATGCATATCTTCATATCCTCCATGCTTCATGCCACATTAAATTTATTGCGTTACTCAATATATAATATAGTTCTTCTCAGACTTTGAAATATCCATTGTGTAATTGATAAGACTTGGAATTCCCCCTAAAGCAATCCTCCATTGCTCATTTCTTAAGTAAATGATACAAAGAGCCTGCCACAGCATTGTCTTGTTTCCAATTACCCCTTACACAACACCCTGGCCACTACAAATGGAAGTAATTAAAATCAACATAAATCAGACCCTGTCATGACCACAAATGTATTTCTAAATGTGTCCTGATGATGAACTCTTCACTTCAGGGCAGATGAGGATACTAGATGGACTTGAACTGGGAAAACTACATGAGACATGCAACTTTGCATGTTGCAATGGGTAAATTGTTGAAGGAGAGGATTGTGCACATCCCAGGAAAAGGTGCAGGACGAAGGCCAAGTGTAGTTTTTGAAGTGAGAAGTCTGCACACTTACAAGTCAGATTAGAGAATCTGATGAAGACCGTTGAAGTCGAAACGTAATCCAGCCATGAAATATGGGAAGTCACGGGTAAGCGTTTAGGGCGTCAGACTTGTAGCCCAAAGGTTGCTGGTTTGACTCCCAACCTGCCAGGTTGGTGGCGGGAGTAATCAACCAGTGCTCTCCCCCATCCTTCTCCATGACTGAGGTACCTGTGAGCATGGTACCGTCCTGCCGCACTGCTCCCTAGGTGCGCCATTGAGGGCTTGCCCCCTTGCAATGGTGAGGCATGAATGCGATTTCATTGTGTGCAGTGAACACTTGTGTGCTGTGGAGTGCTGTTTCACAATGACAATGAGAGTTGGAGTTTCCCGATGGGCTTTCACTTTAAATAAAAGTATAAAAAAGAATAAAAGAAAATAAAAGAAAATAAAAGACAAGGATTTTTAAGTGTGCGGATTTCTCACTTTGAAAACTTCAATGGGTAAATGACCATTGCCATGATGTTGACCCAGATGATCGTGTTGAGCACAGCTGCCCAAATTCAGTCATTCTGTATGAGTCTTCTTATCTAGAGGCAGGTCTACTAAGATTTTACCACCGAACTCTGCTAGTTGGTATCCGTTACAGAGGGCACCATGGGAAGTCAACACATTTCTTTCCGCAGTAACTGTGTTTCTACCTGTTCTTTTTGAAGTGTAAAAGCAACTGGACAGTATGTTTTAATGACTTTGTTGCATATTTATGAATCTCAGGTTTTATGCCTAGATTATTATTCCTTAATTGTGTCTGTTTTCCCTTCGTAGTAGCAGTGTTAACAGGGCTGACAGCTTTGGCTGGGCCCAGGACAAAGTAAGCTTAATCTGAAAGGGCATCCCAGCCCAATAGATACAATGTAATAAGGACCCAATTTCGGGCCCCCTCTCTAGCTGGGCCTGGGACAACTCTACCCTTTGTCCCCCCTGTCGGCACCCCTGAGTGTTTATAGATCCAATACGATTTCAGCTATTATTGTTACCCCTCCGACACCCCTTTTAACATGTTTACCATGTATCAACAAGATAACATTCATTTTGAATACCCTGGTCATAAATGAATCCTTTAATTATGATGGCATGTGTTGCACTGTTGTTACTATTGTTGACTCTACTAGTGTGTTTTTCATACCATCGGTCCATAAAGTCCATAAAGGAAAAAAATGACAGCTGTTTCTGGAGTTGACAGTGACCATCTTCTAAGGGACGAGTGAAAGCGTCCACACCCTCTCTCTCTCTCTCTCTCTCTCTCTCTCTCTCTCTCTCTCTCTCTCTCTCTCTCTCTCTCTCTCTCTCTTTCTCTCTCTTTCTCTCTCTCTCTCTCTCTCTCTCTCTCTCTCTCTGGGTTAATTATTCCCAGAAGCTCTATTTTAGGGTTTCTGTGACCAAAAACAAGCTCTTATGCCCAATTCTCATCATGGTTCACTGAGTTCTCTTTTTCTGTGGAACCTTCAAAAACCTTCTGTTGTTGTTCTCATGTCAATGCTGTTGAAGTGTTGTGTTCAGGACTGTTTCAAGTCAAGTCAAGTCAAGTCAGCTTTTATTGTCATTTTCTTCATATGCACATGTCATACAAGGAAAATTAAAAGACGTTTCTCTCTCTATACCATGCAAGGACATATACGTACACAGGACTGACATCTACAGACTGACATCAAAGTGCAAGACAGGACAAGTAACAGTGATGGGCCAATAAAGTGATGAAGTAATAAATAAAAACTGAACAAGGTGGGATCCCTTGTCAAATAGGGACTCCCCCCTCCCCCATTATTGTAAAGCTAAGAGCAGTACTGTACCATAATATGATACCGAACTATATGTTTTCTTGATAGTCAACCTGCTATTGCACATACAACCTATACCCTTGGTGGAACACATATTCGGGATTGTAGCCTACACTCTCACCTATCATGTCCTGTGTTTTTCTTCTCTCCAAATGAGTTGAGAGGAACCATCTCAAGAGAGATTTTAATAGCACTTTTTTGGCCATTGAAAGGAGGGAGGTACTGTCAAACTCATAAAGTTGACCCAATATTTCGAGGGGGGGCCTTTCAGCTTTTCTTTCTGATCGTGACAGGCCTGTGTGTGTTGACTGAAGTCTCTGAAGAAATATTGAGTTGGACATAGTAGCTATTGCCCCGGATTGTTCAGCTATAATGTAATAGTCAAGGTATTAGTGTCAGTAGTAGTAATATTAGTAGAACCTTAACGTAGGCCTATCTAACATTATAATGCCAAGTCAAGCGTAGCTTTCCAAAAAACACACAGAACGCATAAAACATGTTCCATCTTCAAAACAGCATCTTCATCCATCCCTGTAATTTGCACTATACGTCTGTGAGCAGTTCACCACAGACTGCCGCTGGTTTGGGCTGTGCCCAGGGTTTCTCCGACATCCACACTATGCCAAACACCAAACACCCCAGACACTCTCTGACTGTGCGGGCATCGACAGAAAGGGCAAGTTGGTGTGTGGGCGTGGAAGCCCATTACTAGCCCAGAGGCACTCTGGAAGCAGGGACGCTGACAGCTTTGGCCAGGCCCAGGACAAAGCTATCTGAAAGGTCCCCCACCCCAACACATACATCACAATGAGAACCCAATTCTGGGCCCTCCTTCTCCTTGGGCCCGGGACAGCTGACCCATTTGCGCTCCATAGCCTACTGTACGTATGGGAGCAGGGTGTCAGAAATACCCCCCCCCTTTTTTTTTTGCTCTTTATTTGGTGGTGAATGATGGTGTATCTATAGCCTATGTTTTTTTTCTGACCATTCCAGATGAAGGGAAACCCCACACTTAATAACTTTGTTTTGCTGGAGACACATGTTTTGTAGGCCTATAACATATATTAAGTAGACCTAGGCAAAGTAGCCTATTGTGTCAAGGAGTGGACTTGGATACTGTAAACACTACTACCTACACCCATAATCATTTTTTTAAAAAGAAGGGGAAAACAGCCATTGATAACCACAGTTAACAATCATCATTATTATTATTATGTTACTATTATTATTATTAGTAGTAGTAGTAGTAGTAGGCTAGTTGTTGTAGTTGTAGTTGTTGTAGTAGTAGGCCTATTTCTAAACTTTGATCTGCCAGCAGGGTGGGGTGGGGTAGGGAAGGTAGTCAGGCCTACAATCTGCAATTCACTTGGTGTTGTCTCTGGCATCCCTGCTTAGCGGCTTCCCTCACCATGAATCTAGATATTGTTCAATTCTTTTTCGGCTCAGATTAAGTTACCCATGTTTTGCCTCACAGTGATATAAAATTAAAATGTAATGTCTGCTTGCGTCAGTAACCGGTGTGCGTCCCTGCCAAGCCACTGGCTTGTGCCAATTCTGCTTTTAGAACGCATAAAGACGACCACCTGAGAAACTGCTTCTTTGATGAAGCCAGATGATGATGTTTCATACAAGTAATTCATCTTTGCGCAAGCGAATCCCTCTCGTGAAGTTGTGATGAAACGGTATATTCCAGCCTTAATCCGAAAAAGGGAGAGATAAGGCTACAGAGATTACCTCATAAAATGACCAGTTACCGATTTCCGTATCAGTAAACGGGTTGACTCAGTGCCAATTCAATTCATTAATCTCTCGCGGGACGGTCCCGTGCCAAGCAAGCGCAGCTCCCGCCTTCTCCCAGAGTGTTTTTTTCAAAGGTCCCTCCCTGCATCCGCCGGACCACTCTAGCAAGGATAAATATCGCAGCCTGGCGCTGCTGCTGGGTCATTCTCTCCGTTAACCAAAGGGATATCACAGCGATACGGAGCGGAGAGGAAACATTCGTTTTGGAAGGATATCTTCGCATTTGTAGGCCTACAAGGTAAGATACCCTTTGCTTTCTGAACAGCTTTCACGAAATCATAAACTAATAATGAGGGCAATCTCTGAAAACAAGCAGTTTGAATACTGCCGCATATATTTTGAGCTGTCCTGTCCATCAAGCGGCTTGTGTTATTGACCAGCTCATGTCCATTTTGAGTTTAAACAGCAGTTGGCAATGGCAACACAGTGCTTATTAGACACGGCTATGCTGTAGCCTACTGTGCAAACAGCTACATTGTTGCAGTGATAATAGACTTTGCTGAGCCTGTCTGACCTCGCAGGCTGTCATCTAATGCTGTTATATCAGCTGTGGGCTCAGTACTATGCTGACAACAGCCACACAAACTCTTAACCCCATCTGTAGAGATATCATGTAAACTTCACTTACTTACAGCAGTAGATTAGAATAGAATGCCTGCTGACAAACACAGTAATTCTCTGACAGAGAGAGAGAGAGAGAGAGAGAGAGAGAGAGAGAGAGAGAGAGAGAGCCTCGAGGCAGCTTGAAAGAGGGTGATTTACAGAGGGGGAAGACCCGGAGTGGAGCTCAGTTGCAGCAGCACCTTTTCAACCATTGGAAGTGGGACTGAGTCACCCACTTGGGTGATGAGCATGGCATGACACGGCCCGATTGTTTAGAAGAATAGGAGGTGTGTTTGGCGCGCAATGTGTTTCTCTCTCTCTCTCTCTCTCTCTCTCTCTCTCTCTCTCTCTCTCTCTCTCTCTCTCTCTCTCTCTCTCTCTCTCCCTCTTTATGTGTGTGTCTTTGTAACTTTGTGATCTACTGTGTGTGATTCTGTAACTTTGTGTGATTCACTTTCACACAATGCCACCTGTTTGTTACCCTTTCCGAAACATTCCTCTCCTCCCTCCTCTTCTTTTGTGCCCTCATGGGCACATCCTCGCATCCTGTTTCTCTCTGTCCCCTATCTTCACCTCTCCTCTTCCACCTTTCATTCGATACGCACATCCAAGCGCATGCATCTGCACACACACACTCACACACGCTCTCACACACACACACGCACACACACACACACACACACACGCACACACACACACACACACACACACACACAGTTCTCGGCCTTGCATCCTGTTTCTCTCTCTGTCCCTTTCTTCACCTCTTCCTCCCTTCACTCGATACACACACCCGCACACACACACACACACACACACGCACACACACGCACATGCACGCACGCGCACACACGCGCACACACACACACTGCAAAGTAAACACATGTAATTACCCCAGATGTGGCCATCGATGCCACTACAGTGGCGGCGTAATGACTTTGGGAATTCCAAATGAGAATGGCTGAAGAGAACTGAAGACAAGCAAGAAAGAGAGAGAGGGAGTTACTACGACAACGGAGAGAGAGAGACACACACACAGACAGATAGACAGACAGACATACAAAGAGGGAAACTGAAATGCAGAAAGTGTGGGTGAGTCTTTGACATGATATAGCTGGTGAGATACAGTACGTACTCTACATGTACATATAAACCTTTGCTTAACCTGTTATAACTGGTCGACTGATCATCATGGTAAACTGCACATTGCATGAAATACACGCACGCGCACACACACACACACACACACACACACACACACACACACACACACACACACACACACACTGCATGCAATGGGGCCTTAGTGATGTGTTGTCTTTGAACTGTCCCAGTCAGCATGCTCAGCACAGTGCCTGAATGCTTTTGTGTCTATAGTTTGCATTGTGTGTGTGCTGCCTGTGCATGTGGATGCGTGCGTGCGTGTGTGTGCGTGTGTGTGTGTGTGTGTGTGTGTGGATGTGTGGATGTGTGTGCGTGTGTAGCTGCGTGCTTGTGTGTGTGTGTGTGTGTGGATGCGTGCTTGTGTGTGCGTGCGTCTGTGTGTGTGTGGTAGTAAGCTCATTCCAGTGTGATTGGTCACAGGTACTGGCTAGCGAGTCTCATCCCAATGCTACATTTTTAGCAGAGACCCTTCTCATAACTTCTTGTGCAGGTATTCATATGTTGTATGGGTGGTGTGTGTGTGTGTGTGTGTTAGGGATGCAAATTATCGATTAATTCATTAATCATTAGTTGATAGCCTTATCGATCGACTTAC
Organism: Engraulis encrasicolus; assembly: GCF_034702125.1. Taxonomy (NCBI): domain Eukaryota; kingdom Metazoa; phylum Chordata; class Actinopteri; order Clupeiformes; family Engraulidae; genus Engraulis; species Engraulis encrasicolus. The sequence goes on along the minus strand of NC_085859.1, from coordinate 41,567,885 downwards.
GATTAATTGATAAGCTGCGTTTCCCCCCCGAAATCTCAATGTTTCTCGACAAAAAACCTACTAAATCGAATTTTTTTTATTAAAAATTGAGATAATATACCACTATTTAATTAATTCTATTTAAATTCATTAATCCAAAGGTGCTTAAATATTCCCACTATTCACACCCCTCTTCACACACACTCTTCACATGCCCATTTCACCTGGGTATCTTGTCAGTTGAATTGTCGATTAATTTCGATTAATGTTTTTAATCGATTAACGCATTCATCGATTAAAGCCGATTAATCGATTAATCGTTTGCATCCCTAGTGTGTGTGTGTGTGTGTGTGTGTGTGTGTGTGTGTGTGTGTGTATGTGTGTGTGAGTGAGAGAGAGAGAGAGAGAGCGTGTGAAAGAGAGCGAGAGACAAAGAGACACAGAAATGGAGAGATGTAACACCCATTTTTTGTATCATTTT
>NC_085859.1:41559925-41562425 GCF_034702125.1 Engraulis encrasicolus | reverse complement strand
ATACAGTACACACACACAAAAGAAAGAGACGGAGAGAGTGAGTGTGTCTCACCATGTATTTATGGACCAAATTCTCTCTCTCTTTCTCTTTCTCTCTCTCTCTCTCTCTCTCTCTCTCTCTCTCTCTCTCTCTCTCTGACTCACTACCAGTTTGACCTGGATTCTTTGTCCAAACTGGGAGCACTTCCTCCAGTGTCAGCACCGCCCCCCCTCCCCAGAGTAATTGCTAAAGTAATTATCATGTAGTTAATTTGCTATAATACTTCCTTAGTAGTATGTAAAGTTTGACAATCACCTGGTTGATGTGTTTTATTATTTGTTAACTCACAAGCTTATTTGGTTCTACATGAAGTCTAAGCTTTGAGAAGCACCACTTCTCAAATAAGAGAGAGAGAGAGAGAGAGAGAGAGAGAGAGAGAGAGAGAGAGAGAGAGAGAGAGAGAGAGAGAGAGAGAGAGAGAGAGAGAGACAGAGAGAGAGAGAGAAAGAGAGAGAGAGAGAGAAAAAGAGATGGCGGGAGAGGAGGGAGAGGAGGGTTGCTAGTGAAACATAAAGGATGTCAGCTGTGACTGCTAGTTTTTGATAAGGATGAAGTAGACTGAAAAACTGTGTGTGTGTGTGTGTGCGTGTGCGCGTGCGTGCGTGCGTGCGTGCGTGCGTGCGCGTGCGTGCGTGCGTGTGTGTGTGTGTGTCTGAGACAGAAAACAGGAGGGAACCTCAACATTTATCTTAAAACTGGGGGTCATTCCTCCTTGCTAGTATCTCTCTGTGTATGCGTGTGTTGAGGGTGGTGAATGAGGGTGTGTGCATATCATAATTACTGTACATGTTTGTTGGTCTATTAAACTGGGTTGAAGTCTTTCTCACACATTCCTTAGTGACACACTCATAATTTAGCTTAATGGACCACAGGCCAAGTCACAGACATGGGAGAGTGGGTCAGTCCACTGTGAGTCAGTGGTCAGTGGCCAGACTGTGGGACAGGGCCGGCCCAAGCCTTTATGGGGCCCTAAGCAAAATTTCATACTGGGCCCCCATCGCCACCTACTCAGCATCAAATGCTTCATAAGCTTAATTTACTTGCAGGAGTTGGGGATTGGGGCTAAGGACATACAGTAGGTAGGCTGCCTGTAGATCATGTACCCATCATGCACTGCACTGCTGGGAGCAAACTTTCTCAAACAGAAAGCCATTCATCACAAAGGAATATCTTAGTTTTGTTTCAAAACTATTACTATTCATTATAGTCTGCCTTTCTTGTAGGGTTTTTTACAACTAAAAGTGGTACATGAGAAATTACGTTGTACCCACAGTCATTGAGGTGTACCCCAATATAAAAAGGCCCCTGTTTCCATTGTGACTGTAAGTGGTATACGAGAAAGAAAAACATGGCTAGGGAAAGATGTGGAGAGTTCATTTCTTACTGGAACTTTGCTCCTCATGGGGACCCCTGGTGCTGTGGGGGCCTGTAGCGAAGGGGAGCCGAGTTGCCCAGCTGGGACTCGAACCCAGACCTTCTGGGGTAGTTAACTGGGGCTCTGACCGCTACACCAAAGATCCAGGCTCGTTGGCATGTGAGTCAGAACACACCCACAACTCTAGTGATGGTCACTCCATCACACTGCCTTCCCCTTCGGGAAGCGCACCCATGCGCTACACACACTCATGGTGCCCCTCATGCTTCTCCCATCCAGTGTGCCCCATCATCAATGCTTCACCCATCACTGGGGTCCCTCACACCGGGGTCACCAATCCTGGGGGTCCCTCACATGGAATTATGGCTCACACACAATGGGTACGCTTCCGATGGCCTCACGGTACCATCCCACTTCTGACACCATTTGTAGCGAAGGGGAGTAGAGTTGCCCAGCTGGGACTTGAACCCAGACCTTCTGGGGTAGTAAACTGGGGCTCTGACCGCTACACCAAAGAGCCAGCCTCGTTGGCATGGTAGTCAGAACACACCCACAACTCTAGTGATGGTCACTCCATCACAGGGCCCTAAGCCTTCGCATAGTTGGCTTTAGCCTCGGGCAGGCCCTGCTGTGGGAATTAAATACAGTAAACTATACAAATAAATACAGTAAACTATACCATGTTACAGCAACGGTATTTCAGCTTCCTAGACAGCAAGTAAGTTTAGCTCATGCTTTCAGGGTTGACGCCCCTACCCACTGTGACAACAGGAACAGCCAGACACGACCGACAACCCACTGATTGTATTGTCAAGCATATAGCACGCGTCCTACATGTGAAGGGCAGACTCCTGACATGATGTTTAGTTTAGTTTAGTTTGTGTGTGTGTACTCGTTATTTACTCTTTAATTAAAAAAAAAAAAAACTAACCCCTCTGCAACTGCACTTGTTGTTCTGTATATCTCCTGTGCACATTGTATTTGCTTGTGATGTTGGCTTGAATATGTCCTCTTTTGAAAGTCGCTTTGGTTATAAAGCGTCTGCCAAATGTAATATAATGTAATAATAATGAAGGGCTCCAGTT
>NC_085859.1:41547425-41552425 GCF_034702125.1 Engraulis encrasicolus | reverse complement strand
CCAAGCCCACCTGGGAAACTCCAACTCCCATTAGCATTGTGACACAGCACTCCACAGCACAAAAGTGTTCACTGTCGAACCTGCAACCCATGGCTGCCCTATGTTATAACCTTACTGTTATCAAAATTGCCCATCCTCAGATTCCAACCGTGAGTGTGTGCTGGGGACGGGTCGCTCGTACCGGGGCACGGCGGCGGTGACCAAGAGCGGCTCCAAGTGCCTGGCCTGGGACTCCTCCTCCACCTCCCGCAAGTTCTACAACGCCTGGAGGGCCGACGCGCAGACCCTCGGCCTGGGCAGCCACAACTTCTGCAGGTGAGTGAGCGGACAGTCAAGATAGTCAAGATTCGGGGGGCGCTGTGGTGCAGCGTGCTAGGCCCCCCACATTTGGGCTTGCATGTCCATGGGGACCCTGGTTCGAGTCCGGCCGGGGTCATTTCCCAGCCCTACACAATGTCTCTCTCCAGCTCATTTCCTGTCTCCTCTCACACTATCCTGTCATAATAAAGGCCTCAAAAGCCCCTAAAACATACTTAAAAAAAGATAGTCAAGATTCGTCTCGAGGGAAATTTGTCTTGAACGTACATGTATACGGTACTTGCCACATAACACACAACACGTGACGCCATAAAAAACAACATACAGACATACAGTGCCATCATAGATAAGTATGAACATGTCTAGAGTTAAAGTGAATATAAATGTGCCTAGTAGATTATGGACACAGAATGATTCCCTTTTGAGTAGCATATGGCTACACAAACACAGACACACACACGCACACACATACACACACACACGCACGCACACCCACACACACACCACAAAAGCTACTGTGCCATGGGCAGCCATGGATCAATGGTTAGAACGCTGGCCTTTAATTCAGAGGGTTGCGGGTTCAAATCCCATTTTTACCAGCTCCTTCACCCATGGCTAAAGTGCCCTTGAGAAAGGCACCTAACCCCTCATTGCTCCAGGGACTATAACCAATACCCTGTACCTAAATAACCGTAAGTCGCTTTGAATAAAAAAGTGTCAGCTAAGTGCAATGTAAATGTCAGTATATGAAACGTCCTCTCCCCTGTTGTCATGTTCCAGAAACCCCGATGGTGACCTGAGTCCTTGGTGTCACACCTACAAGGGCAGCAAGCTGACGTGGGAGCTGTGTGACATCCCCAAATGCCGTGAGTAAACACCCGCACATTGTCATAGCACTACATGGTCTCGACGGAATTGCGTCTGTTTTCTCACGCAAACGAAAAACTGAATTTGCGTCCAGATTACAAAGCATTCCCTTTGACACACATGCGCAGTGGTCATGCAGCTGTCTGTGACAGGTTAGGTTTAGGAATGGTTTTGGTCAGGGCACAATTGTAAAACTCAGAAATATTGCATTACTGACAGGTTAAGTTTAGGGATGGTTTTGGGAAGGGCTCAGCTAGACCAATATGAAGCTATATATGTGCTAAAGACAGCCGGGAAAGCGTCGGAATCTGGACGCAATCTCAGATGTTGGTTTGTGTGAGAAATTGGACGCAATTTCTCGAGATCAGGCTCCATAGCAACCCGTCCACACACACACACACACACACACACACACACACACACACACACACACACACACACACTTGTGGTTATTATGGTCTGTCTGCTCAGCTATGAGTACAGTATGGCGTCAGCATCCGGACCTGCACTGGACTGCTGTGAATCAGGATTGTCCATCTTGATTTTATGAGCCCTAACGACCATAGGATGTGATCAGGAATGGCAGGGAAAGGGGGGGAGAGAGAGAAAAGGATTGTGTGCGTGAGAGTGTTGGAGTGAGTAATGGTGAGATAGAGAGAGAGGGATAGAGGCAGAGAGGGATAGAGGGATAGAGAGGGATAGAGGCAGAGAGGGATAGAGGGATAGAGAGGGATGGGAGAAAGGGGGAGATTTTGAGCAGCATTTGTACTTTACCATTTATGTCAGTCATACAACCAAGCAGAGAGACACAGACACCGTTACATTGTACATCAACACCACCATAGATAGATAGCAGTGGTGTAGTCCGCAGTATACCCACTTCAAAATTTCGGGGATTTCAGTATACCCACTTAAAGTTGATTGATCCATTATTTAGAATAGCACAAATATATACAGGTATACCCACTACAAAAATGCTCAAATATACAGTATATCCACCACAAAAAAGTAGACTACACCACTGATAGATAGATAGATAGATAGATAGATAGATAGATAGATAGATAGATAGATAGATAGATAGATAGATAGATAGATAGATAGATAGATAAGAGAAAGAAAGAAGGAGAGAAAAGAAAAGAGTGAAAGAGAAAAAAACTGAAAGATCACTTATTAAGTATTCTATACTATTAGTGAGATACTCCGCAAACCTCGTTACCGCATGTAATATGTAAGGGTTAACATTCGGCGAGAAGGTCGCTACCGTGGAATAGCAGCACGACAGAGAGAATCTTTAGACCCCGACGCGGAGCGGAGGGGTCTTGTTCTCTCTGAAGTGCTGCTATTCCACAAAGCGACCGACTCGCCGAAAGTTAACCCGCTTATTATATGGATATACTTACATGATTCACACATGGCGGGGACATTTCTTTAGGCCTATTTAATGTTAAGATTGTTGCTGCGCAAAACAAAACAGTGCCGTTGTGGAACACCGCTATCTACACAACAGCTAGGTAGCCAGGACAACAGGTGTTGTCTATCACATCAGCTGATTAGAGTCTTGTTGAAAAGTCGCTTTAGCAGTGAAAAGTCTTGTTGCCATTGACAGCGGTCTGTTATAGACCAACCCGTCCGTTATCGAAAAATAACAGACGTGCGAACGTTGGGGAGCCCCGTTGAAATGAATGGAGCATTCGACCGATGACGTCACAACCATATAATAATACTATATAATTACTATATACAGTATGTTTACTATATAGAATATATTAGATGTAACTGTGGAATTGGTCACTTGATTCTCCGTAAACGTTTCGTAACTGGGGCACTTGGTCACATCACTGTGATGGCTCAGGCCTCCCCTGATACTAACAAGAGGAGAGAAGTGCTGCACACTCCCGAGTTGCATAAATGAGTTGAGTGAACACGTGACCTCCTCTTGCAAGTGTTTTACTGATTGCCAGCACTTCCTTTTCTGGTGTGCGTTTTGCACCTCCACTCATCTCCCCCCATACTAAATCAGAACACTACCATGACCCTCAGCTCAACTCCACAGGGGATGGTGCGACCCCAGTTCTGTCTGTGTTAAATGTAATCCCCTATGTAATAACAGCCTAATATATGCAATCTGCCCTGTCATAACAGCCCAATTAAATGAAATCCCCCATGTCATAACAATGTGCTTTATGCAATCACTAAGTCATAACAGTGACGATTGCAGCTTTCCTTGAAATCTGAGTGTGTGTCTGTCTGTGTGTACGTGTGAGTTTCCTTGTAATGACATTTTTTAAAAATACTTTATTGCAAGTTTATTCAACAACGCATCATTTTCTTCTGCTCACTTGAGTTTCAACTTGCAGTCATTTTGTCTTTTTTGTCCATGGAAAGTAGTAACATAAAATGTGTTGTAAGGAAATGTGTGAGCGCGTGGCTCACAAAATAAGGTGTGGTGCATGTGAATGATGTCAGTCCTTGTAATCGAAAGCAGGTGGCTCATTGTGCAATCTGCATGTGTCCGAGTCAGTGTGTGTGTGTGTGTGTGTGTGTGTTCGTGCGTGTGTGTGTGTGTGTGTGTGTGTGTGTGTGTGTGTGTGTGTGTGTGTGTGTGTGTGTGTGTGTGTGTGTGTGTGTGTGTGTGTGTGTGTGTGTGTGTGTGTGTGTGTGTGTGTGTGCTTGTCTGTGCATGCGTGTGTGTGTGTGAGTGTGTGTGTAGTGAGTAAGGGAACAACAAGAGTTCTTGGTGGAGTGTTGGAGCCTGGCCGTGTATGTGCTATGTAATGCCTATTGACTACAAGCAACAAACATCCAACTCAATGAGTTTCATACAATCTGCACACAGAGAAACTGAAGTATTACTCGGTTCCTAAGCTTGTTGCACCGGCAGTATCTGTTTAACCCTGTACCCAGTTTTAACCCACGGCCTCTGCTATAAATTAGTTGTTACTATTTCAGTGACCAAGTCGTAATCTCTCACTGTCCTGTCAAATAGGATAAAAACCCCTAAAAATAAAAATGCTACTGCTGGTGTGAGGAGTTTAGGTAGAGAGCAGCACTTCCACAGTGAAACAGTGAGATCATAATAGATATGATAACGATGCATTACTAGACTACTTTACATGTTTTATTATGGTAATTTACATGCCATGTACATTGTGTGTGTGATGTCAGATTCTATTATTTACATTTATTTTTGTTTTTGTCAACAGCAAGAAGCGTCACTACAATCACCACGCAGGGTCCTCGAGCACCAAACACCAGCAATGGCAACAGAGGTACAGTGTGTGTGTGTGTGTGTGTGTGTGTGTGTGTGTGTGTGTGTGTGTGTGTGTGTGTGTGTGTGTGTGTGTGTGTGTGTGTGTGCATAGAGTAGAGTAGAGTGAACTTTACAGTATTAATCTAGAGTGTGTGCGTGCATGTGGGTGTGGGTGTGGATGGATATGTTTCTGTTTTTTTGTGCGCGTGTGTGTGTGTGTGTGTGCGTGTGTGTGTGGGCATCTGTGTGTGTGTGTGTGTGTGTGTGTGTGCGTGTGTGTGTGTGTGTGTGTGTGCACCCACACATGTCTGTGAGTATGGGTGTGGGTGTGGATGGATGTGTGTGTGTGTGTGTGTGTGTGTGTGTGTGTGTGTGTGTGTGTGTGTGTGTGTGTGGGAGTCTGTCTGTGTGTTTGTGTGGACGTCTGTGTGTGGGTATGCGCACCAGTGTGTCGGTGGGTGTGTCGTTCACAATGGGGTAATAAATGAATGACAAAAAATCACATGTGAGAAACATGAGCAATACTGAGATCAGGGAGTGGATGATTGAAACAATATGTTAC
>NC_085859.1:41529925-41542425 GCF_034702125.1 Engraulis encrasicolus | reverse complement strand
AAAGCAATAACACATCAACCAATCAGGCCGTATGACCTGATGGTTTGGTTAACATGAAGTGTCCTTGGGTGCTACACACATACTACAGTTGCTGCATACACACACCTTGTTGCATGAGAGGTACCATGTACCTGTAAATATGATCATACTATGAACAGATGATGAGATTGAGATGAGATTTTAGATTTTATAACACCTGCATAGACAAATATAATGAGAATGAGTGAGAAATATATCCCTGATCAATTATTACTATGTGCATTACAATGAAGTAAGACAACGTGAGGAAGTGGAACCAACCTGTGTATTTTATTTTAATATAAGAGTGCCCATTGTTGTCTAACCTGCCGCCTCTATGTAGAAAGGCCTTAATAGCATGCTAGCAACTGATAAACACACACAACACTCCCTGAGCCCCCCTTAAATGCACATGATTGCCTTAGCATGGTGCAGTGCAATAGCTAACTCTGTTGATGACAGTATGTAATCCGCTGGGTCGGATCCATTGAGAGAAGCTGAAAGTGGACTTTTTTCTCTCTGATCAAAGCCTTGATCTTCTTGGTCTGGCTCAGGGCCACAGAATCAAACCTGGCTAGGCTAGAACTGAAGACAAGTTGTGCCTCTAGAAAGTGGTGTTTGTGTCAATTTGGCATACCTTACTAGTTACCATAGCCTACCGTGCTGTGTTGTTGCAGGGTTAGCGTGAAATAACATCAATGTGTTGTATGTTACAGGCCATGCTAGGTTAGACTTTACCAAGTTTATGCCAATTATGCTAGTTGCCATTCATAAAAGGCCAGACTATGCAAACGCTACAGTTTCAGCAACGGCAAGCAATTATTGGTATTCTGACTAAGCCAGGCTAGTCTGCACCAAATGTGATTGTGCCTCGATTTTTTGTTGGGGGAGTGAGACTCACCCCTGAAGTTCACAGTTTTTGCAGAGTTCATGTTTAAAAGTTCAATGTCTCACCAGTCTCATATGTGAGTACTTAACTCACTTTACTGACGTTTTTCACAATTTTAAGAAATTCTCAGTCTTTATTGAGTGTGAATTATAATGTTTTGGCTGGACAAGACAAGTCATGCGGTATTCTCCTATCCTATTATTAACCCCTCTTCTTGAATCATAGGACTGCAACTTGACAGAAACTACAAGGCTGTGATTGTCTGTAGATCTGCCAGTAAAACTTGGGTGTAGTGCAAATTGTAAAGAAAAACAGCTGTATATTCTTATGGACTGGGGAAAGGTATCCGCCATATGCATTTTATTGTAAGTTAATATTTATGTATTTATAGTTTGTCTTTAAGTGTGCTCTCCTACGCACATAGTAGCCTAGCTTTTTTATCTTTTCTTTTTATTTTATTTTTATTTATTGCATACTGTATGTACTGCTGTTATCTGACTTCAAGGGTATCTGCTAGTTATTTTATCTGTCATTTTTTAAATAAACCTTTTTGTATTGAATTATCAGTGTGGCCTTCACTTTCTGCATGCCTGAACTATGGGTGTTACAGCATACACTACTGAATTAACTAATTAATGAATCTGAGTGAGTATATTAATTCAACTCCAGGCTGAAAATAACAATGAAATGTAAAACTTTTGCAATTAGCAAAAATGGCTATTCAAACCTAGGTGCAATTAGGAAAAAGGACTATTCGCATCCTGGTCCAAATAGCAACAATGGCTATTCACATCCGTTTGCAAATAGCAAAAAGAACTATTCACATCCAAGTGCAAATAGCAACTATGGCTAATCACATCCGGGTCCAAATAGCAACAATAGCTATTCACATCCGTTTGCAAATAGCAAAAAGGACTTTTCACACCCACGTGCATATAGCAACAATGGCTATTTCACACCCGTGTGCAAATAGTAACAATGGCTATTCACACCTGTGTGCAAATATCAAAAACGACTACACACAACCGGGTGCAAATATCAACAATGGCTTTTCACACCCAGGTGCAAATAGCAAAAAGGACTTTTCACACCCACGTGCATATAGCAACAATGGCTATTTCACACCCGTGTGCAAATATCAAAAACGCCTATTCACACCCGTGTGCAATTATCAAAAACGACTATACACAACCAGGTGCAAATATCAAAAACGGCTATTCACACCTGGGTGCATATAGCAACAATGGCTATTTCACACCCGTGTGCAAATATCAAAAACGGCTATTCATACCTTGGTGTCAATAGCAGCAATGGCTATTCACAACCGGGTGCAAGTATTGACAATGACTATTCACACCCGGGTGCAAAAAGCAGCAATGACTAATCACATCCGGGTCCAAATAGAAACAATGGCTATTCACATCCTTTTGCAAATAGCAAAAAGGACTATTCACACCCGGGTGTAAATAGCAAAAATGATTATTCACACCCGGGTGCAAATATCAAAAACGGCTATTCATACCCGGGTGTCAATAGCAACAATGGCTTTTCACACCCGGGTGCAAGTATTGGCAATGACTATTCACAACCGGGTGCAAATAGCAAGAATAGCTATCTACTATGGTTTAGTATAGTTTTACCATGGTTTTAATGTAGTAACCATGGTTCTACTCTGTCATGGTTACGCTAAGTACTCTGAACAAACCATTGTTTTACTATGGCTTATTTCATGTTTTTTTGGTAACCATGAGAACCATGGTTCGTGACTATGTTGTAACTATAGTATAAGCTTTGCCATAAACTGTCATTAATCCATAGTCATGAACCTTGGATTTTGTGGTTAGCCAAAAAAACACGAAAACCATGAATACCTACTTCTGGGCAGCCATGTAATGGTTAGAGCGTTTGATTGTAGATCACAGGATTGCAGGTTCGAATCCCTACACCTCCATCCATGGCTGAAGGGCCCTTGAGCAAGGCATCTAACCTCACATTCATCCAGGAACTGGGGTGTAAAAAGTGTAATGTGTGATAATGTAATGAATAATTATGAATAACTGTAAACCATGGTTAATTTTCATATTAAAACTATGGTTACTTTTCGTAAAATTACAATTAAACCATAGTTAAATCATCATTAAACCATAGTCAAACCATGGTTGAACCATAGTCACGAACCATACCCAAAAAAACATGAAAACCATGGTTTATTTTCACAAGGGAAGTGCTGGTATCAGGATGATGTATTAAGTAAGAGTATCTCTCTCTCTCTCTCTCGCTCTCGCTATCTCTCTCTCTCTCTCGCTCTCTCTCTCTCTCTCTCTCGCTCTCGCTATCTCTCTCTCTCTCTCGCTCTCTCTCGTCCTTGTCTAAATGTGGTCATACGCTTTTAGGAAAGAAATATTGTAAACTGAGTTCACTGATACATATATCACGAAAGTACACCCTCACAGTTTTTGCAGATTTGTGAGTATGTCTTTTCATAGGAAAGCATTACAGAAACTTCACTTTGACACAGTGATTAGTGACCTTTTAACAACATTTAACCGCTTAAATTTCTTGTTCACTCAGAAAAAAACAAAATACAGCCATTAATGTTTGAACATGTACTCACAAAAGTGAGTACACCCCAGATTAAAATCCGGTAGAGAAGGGGCAAATTTGTTTACCTTGGTCTCAAGAGAGATGAACAGACCAAGGATAATGGATCACTGGATCCATGTCATGCGATCTGAAGAGACCAAGATAAACAAATTTACTTTAGATGGTGTCAAGCATGTGTGGTGGAAACAAGTGAGTTTTACAAAAACAGTGAATCCTCTCAATAGCCAAGCATGGTAGTGGGACTGACATGGTTTGGGAATGCATGAATGCTGTCAACATTGGCAATCTGAATTACACCTAAAAGAAACATGCATGTCAACATGCACTGTGACTACTGAAGCAGATCATGATATTCTCCATAGGATTGCATTCAAATTTCGCACAAATCTATTTAAGCCAGGTGCACACTCAAAATGTAAAAGTTCAATGCAAAGAAAGGTTGAAACGCATACTGATGACCTCCCTTTTCATTTTAAGACGATTCGAGCCAACACGGCCCATTCTCTACCAGATTTTAATCTGGGGTGTACTCACTTTTGTGGGTACATGTTCAAACATTAATGGCTGTATTTTGTTTTTTTTTCTAAGTGAACAAGAAATTTAAGCGGTTAATTATGTTGTTAAAAGGTCACTAATCATTGTGTCAAGGTGAAATTTCTGTAATGCTTTCCTATGAAAAGATGATAACACTTTATTTTAGGGATACATCTATTAGCACTAATACATACAATATTATTGCCTTAGTAAGTAACTTGTAAAGCATGTACTAAGCAAAATAAGGCAGTTGTTAGACATTTATTCGCAAATGTCTTGTTCATGCACAATAAGGGATTTATTACCAATATAGCCTTAGTAAGGACCTAGTAGACCTAGATTTCTATTTATGAGTAAGCAGTAAGGGCCAGAATACAATGTGTATAAGCTCCTGGTACACTGTGTGAACAAACCCTGAACAGTGTGAAAACAGATGTGGAATAAGGGTCCCTATTCTAAAGTGATGCATTGCTCAGCCCAGATGGCTTAGGGCCCCCGCACTACCTAGGGCCCCCACTCTACCCTCCCGGGAAGCAAAGTGTAAGAACATTTCTAAATCTGCAATAGTCCCATTAGATATGTAGATCTCACTTATTCTACTCAATATTTAACAGAGTCATTGGAAGCAATATATAGCAAGGATTGGACGTAAACTTCTCAATGACGGTGGGTGGTGAGATGTCATTTTTTCATACACCAATTAGTTTTAATTGTAAAAACCCTACAATAAATGCAGAATATAACGATGAGTAATAGTTTGGAAGCGAAACTAAGCTATTCCTTTGTGATAAATAAGTTAATGTTTGAGAAACTTAGCTCCAAGAAGTGCAGTGCATGATGGGTACGGCCTTAGTCAGAAATGCATGGCCAATGCATGGCCAATGCAGCAATAAGAATATTTCTGTTGTTACGTACATGGCAAATTGTTTGGATAGCATCTAAATTTCACGAGTGAGGGGAGGAGCTAAGAACGTAGGCTCAGAGCTGGCTAGGTTGTCTGTTGGCCTAGATTGCGTACCCATCATGCACTGCACTTCTTGAAGCTAATGTTCTCAAACATTAACTTAATTATCACAAAATAATAGATTAGTTTTGCTTCAAAACTATTATTCTAATGTTCTGCATTTATTTTGGGGGTTTTTACAATTAAAACTCAGTGGTACATAAAAAAAATTACATCTCACCAACCCACCGCCATTGACAAGTGTACGTTCAATCCTTGCTATATAAAGGCTCCTGTCACCTCCTTTACATTGTTATGAAAAAGACAAAACTAGGTAACCTAGCAGGGTCACTGATGATCATTTAATTTACCCTTACACTTCGTAGATCAGGGGGCCAGGTAGTGAGGGCCTGGATGGTGTGGGGGCCCTAGGTAACGAGGGGGACTTTGGTAGTGCGGAGGCCCTGAGCCATCTGGGCTGACCAATGCATCACTTTAGAATAGGGACCCTTATTCCGCATCTGTTTTCACGCTGTTCAGGGTTTGTTCACACAGTGTGTCGGGAGCTTATACACATTGTATTCTGCCACTTACTACTTACTAATAAATAGAAATATAGGCTTACTGGTCCGTACTAGGGTTATATTAGTAATAAATCCCTAATTGGGCGTGAACAAGACATTTGTGAATACATAGTTAATAACTGTCTTATTTTGCTTAGTACATGTCTTACACGTTACTTACACAGGCATTAATATTGTATTTATTAGTGCTAATAGATGTATCCCTAAAATAAAGTGTTACCGAAAAGATATACTCACAAATCTGCAAAAACTGTGAGGGGTGTACTCACTTTCGTGATATACTGTACATATTACTGACATTTTCTCTCTCACCACTGTGTGATACACCTAATCAGAATGTCATCCAAAGAATTAGTTATCTAATCAAGACTTCTAAGTATGTTTTGAAAAAATAACTTCACTCTTTGACTAAAGCTTGGATAAGTATTTGTTAATGTAATCAGTATTTTGAAATGCAATATCATACAGTCATACAGTGTGTTCTTCTGTGCATATAGCAAAGCCCTCTTAAACTTTACATCACAAGTTGTTCAGGTTGTTCTGAACAACAAACATTATTGTGTCCTGTTCGAGTTGTTGACACTGGCAAGCTGCCAAGCAAAGCAACTGCATTTTAATATTAAAGTAAAACCAAAATGACATGGTTTTAGGCCATGAACTCGGGCAGGTTTGCCTTGTGAAGTCACGGAGGGACTTGTGAAAGCTCTTCCCTGTGTTGACATAGGCACTGAAAGGCCTTTTTGTTCCTGCCAGGCATACAGGCCAATACAATATAAAGGGAGCGGGACGCACAGACATACGCACGCATGCACACACGGACAAACAGACACACACACACACACACACACACACACACACACACACACACACACACACACACACACACACACACACACAGACAGAGCACAGGGGCGTGGGTGAGACAACACAGAGGATATGCAAAAGGTGCAGCCTATTCTCTGCAGTGCTATGTTGGTACAGGTGGGAAACACATAGATTCACTGATACTGCTTACTGTGTATCAGATATACTGTACACTGAAGATAGTAATAGTCACAGCATTGCCTGCCTGTGGGTGTTATCTACAAATACACATAGATATTTGTATTCACTCTATATTATATCTAAATATTTTTTCAAAATGATCTTGCTTTCTTTCTGTGTTTGTCTGTGGTGTGTGTGTGTGTGTGTGTGTGTGTGTGTGTGTGTGTGTGTGTGTGTGTGTGTGTGTGTGTGTGTGTGTGTGTGTGTGTGTGTGTGTGTGTGCGTCACCGCATATATGTGTGCGTGCGTGCGTGCATGCATGCGTGGGAACACGGGTGTGCACGCTATCAAAAGTAAAAGTAGACATGTTTTAGTGTTGTACTTGCACCATGAAAAAACTTTCAACAAGTCTGCAAGAGAGAGACTGTGCTTGACATTGTGGATCTCTGTTTTTTTTTCAACATAAACATGAGTGTTTGTGTGTGTGTGTGTGTGTGTGTGTGTGTGTGTGTGTGTGTGTGTGTGTGTGCGTGCGTGCGTGTGTGTGTGTGCGTGCGTGTGTCTGTGTGTGTGTCTGTGTGTGTGTGTGTGTGTGTCTGTGTGTGTGTCTGTGTGTCTGTGTGTCTGTGTGTGTGTGTGTTCATCTGTCATGTTGAGGACAGTTTTAAATCTTGTCAATGATCCTCTCCACAGTTGACAGACATGTTATCCTTAATTCCAAGCTTGTAATTATGACACTGTCATTTTGTGGAAAAATTTGCCTTCCGGGAGGGGCAACAGCAACCTGTAGCCTAGGGACCCCAGCCCATCTTAATACGGCCCTGATTGTGCCTAGCACGCATCTTTCATTTACATCTAAAAGTGCATTATACATATGCTACCAAACAATGTATCACAACAACAAAAAAGTTTTGTAAGTTTCTCATTTATAAGCTTCTCGGTATTCACATTCATGCTGTGCTTGGTAAAATTTGTTTGCAGTGCAATTTTCAAAAGGTACAAAGAATGAATGAACATATACCACAATAGACCGGCATACACCATAATGTATCAGAGCTGAACAGCTGTCATGGGGTAAATGACTCCATTTCACCCATCTTCAGCAATGGTGTCCGATGAAAATATCCTTCATATATGGCTTTATAGTGCGGAAAAGTTATGTGCATGTATGGTCAAACCTATGACTTGTAACATTTTTTTGTAAGATGAAATAGCATTAAATATTCACCAGTAGCGTGTATGTGTATAATCTCAAATGTATGGCTATAGGTAATTTGTGCGGTGCAAATTTTTACTTCATAAGTGGCTAGTGCAAACATATAAGGTCAAATAAACGTATATGTGTGTCTATCTACTCCATGTGTATAAGGGCAATTGTATGTCTCATCAGCGCCTACTCCATGTGCGCAAGGTCAACGGTATGCGTTGTTTGTTGCTGCTGCATCCATGGGTGCGCATGTGTACGGTCTCTCCCTTATCGACGCATGAGCTCCTGGAGCACGGGGAACATCAGAGCCACCAAGAGCAGGGCAGGAGACCAGCTCACAGACACGCCGGCACTGGTGCACCACCAGCTGTCGCAACTTAGGGAAGGAACAAGAGAGTACTTTAGTATCAACTTTATTGCGCATTGCCCATAGGGATGTAAATAAAATCGAAATGTATCGATGTATCGGAAGTA
Organism: Engraulis encrasicolus; assembly: GCF_034702125.1. Taxonomy (NCBI): domain Eukaryota; kingdom Metazoa; phylum Chordata; class Actinopteri; order Clupeiformes; family Engraulidae; genus Engraulis; species Engraulis encrasicolus. The sequence goes on along the minus strand of NC_085859.1, from coordinate 41,534,188 downwards.
TTGGCCGGCGATTTAATCGAATCGCATCGTATCGTGGGGCATTCTTAAGAATCGAATCGCTGGCCCCTGTGCAATGCCCTAGCTCCATAACATAGTAGTAGTGGAAAAGTAATTGGAAAAAAACGAATCGAACCGAATCACATTGCATCGTGGGGAATCCTTAAGTATCGGAAAAAAATCGAATCCCTGATTTAAGAAATCGATACCGTATCGTATCGTCATGAAGGCTGTGATTTACACCCCTAGTTGCCCATTTGATATCAGTCCGTTCACTCACATAGGCCGTTTCCCAATGTCTAGTGTGCGTCCTTCCAAGTGTATCAGCCTTCGTAATCACACCCAGTGATTGGATACTCTTTGGTGAACTCTGCGGAGTATCCAATCACTGAGTGTGACTAATTAGACTGACACACTTCCAAGGCGCATTGGGAAATAGTGAGAGCTTCTGTTCTACTTATTCCACTTAATGGTCACCTTTGAAGTCTATGGACTGCTCAACACAGTCAAAAATCCAATGAGAACTCCAATGCTAGCACCACACCCATGTAACTGGTGGATAACACAGTGATACAACAGGCCTATTCAAGGTGCATGTCATTTCTCCGAAGCCCTATTGTTCCAATGTTGTTCCCTATTTTTTGACCGACAGCAGTTTCCAACAATCAGAGGTTGAGTTGTGCGCAGCTAGTTTCGCGCAGTCAGGTGAAAACAAAAAAATTAGAATCCATGTATACGTGACACAAAATAACTTTAATTCCTAACTATTTAATTCAGAATTAATCATTCGAAATTAAAAACACTTACGGTCCGGGTCCAGGTCCCCATGGGTCTGCAGTGCTGAAATATGATGAGAGGAAGCAGGTAAACAGATGCACATATAAACTAGTAAAAATACAGGAGCAGGAAGTACAGGCAAAGAAAAATAATGTTTTGTAGAATTTTTTTCTAAATTGTAACATATACGTCGTAGGCCTATGTATGGTTTATTTTTTCAGTTAGAAGGACAAAATAATGTCTTACGTTTGGGGCCACCAGGGCCACCAGGGTTTGCTAAAGCATAAAAAAGAGAGAGAGCGAGAGAGAGAGATAGAGAGAGAGAAGAGAGAGAGAGAGAGAGAGAGAGAGAGAGAGAGAGAGAGAGAGAGAGAGAGAAAAGAGAGTTAGGATCAAAGGTAAATGTGATCATTTCATATGGAGCTCTAGAATTTTCCTATTTATTTTGAAACATACACAGAGAAACACAGAGACTTACGATGTAGTTGGCCAGGCGGTTGGCCAGCCAGTTGGCCAAACCCAATGAGTGTAACTATGGGGTGGAAATAGGAAAAGAGACAATTTTGTGTGAAAATGACAATGAATCTTATTGATCTAATTTTAATGTATTCTCTTCAGAATGATGCAGCAGCTGTACATTACAACATCTATGGTACTTTTCGAATACACCTCATTTGTGATTTAGTGCAAACATGCTCAACTGCAGCGAGGACCCTGATGTAGATAAACTTGCTGTACAGTAAAATACTGGTACTGTACAGTCAAATTTAAAATAGACGTAGGTACTCTGTAAGTCACACAAATCCATAACACTAAAAACTTAACATTATTGTGCTGTATGGTTGGAAAACAACTTTCATTTAAAATCATAACAGCCTATTTACAGTCTAGTCTATACCTGGGATGACATAGGGCAGTTTGATGGCTACTTACAGTAGATATCACAATACACAATAAACATGTTTTAAAAAGAAAGAAACAAAAAAAACATTCATACTTACTTATTCATGGGTTGAGTAATGCCATGACTAAAACAGACAGAGGCTGGAGATTAATTCACTTATTTTTTGTTTAATACTGTATACAGGTTGTCATTTTGACTATTTCTATACTGCAAAGCTTACAGTAGCACGAAACCAAAACAGTACTATTAAGAGGCACAAGGGGGAGCTAAGTATTTAGCCTTATCGTACCACCCAATGTTTGGTGCCAGATCCCTCCACCACTGATCCTACATGCATTGCTAACATGCAGGGCTGGTCTGGTATTTTAAAAAGCCCTTGGCATTTGTGTGCGGAAAGAAAATGCAAAGAAAATACAAAAGTCCAAAAGCTTTGGACTCTGAGGACAGTCAGACCACTAGGAAATGCCCTCTATGCCATATTACCTGTCCAGGACTGTTTATATGCAATGCAGGGGTGCATTTCTCAAAACCAAAGTTGCTTACTATATTACTATATTAGCTACTTTGTTGTTTTCAATGCATTTTCCCATTGGCAACTACCGAAGTTGCTAACAGGCTAACAAGTTGTCTTTAGGAGAGGCACTAATGAATGTTTTTTCATGTTTGTGCCAGGATGGCAAGTCTTGGCTACAGAATATGAGCTTACCGGTGTGTGTGTGTGCGTGTGTGTGTGTGTGTGTGTGTGTGTGTGTGTGTGTGTGTGTGTGTGTGTGTGTGTGTGCGCGCATGTGTCTGGGCTTGCGTGCGTGTGTCTGTGTATGTGTGTGTGTCGTCTGTGTGTCTGTGGACAAATGGATCTGTTTTGTCCAGGGCCTGGCAAAATTTGTCAGCGGCCATGTGTGTGTGTGTGTGTGTGTGTGTGTGTGTGTGTGTGTGTGTGTGTGTGTGTGTGTGTGTGTGTGTGTGTGTGTGTGTGTGTGTGTGTGTGTGGCTGACACACTTCCCAGGCACATTGGGAAATAGTGAGAGCTTCTGGTCTACTTATTCCACTTAATGGTCACCTTTGAAGTCTATGGACTGCTCAACACAGTCAAAAATCTAATGAGAACTCCAATGCTAGCACCACACCCATGTAACTGGTGGATAATACAGTGATACAACAGGCCTATTCAAGGTGCATGTCATTTCTCCGAAGCCCTATAGTTCCAATGTTGTTCCCTATTTTTTGACTTATTCATGGGTGGAGTAATGCCATGGCTAAAACAGAGAGAGGCTGGAGATTAATTCACTTCTTTTTTGTTTGTGTGTGTGTGTGTGTGTGAGTGTGTGTGTGTGTGTGTAGGGGAATGAAGGGATAAGTAGACCTACCTGCGATCACCAGGTGGATCTACCAATAAACAAGAAGCAAGTCAGTGTCTGTTATTATAGAGCACCCCTGCTGACACATACTGTATCTGAATAAGAGGAGGAAGCCAACGCACACCAGAGGTTTCCAGGTGCAGGTAGCGGGTACTAGTTCACTTCAGAGGGGAAGATACCGCACACTCTTGTCCATCATGCTGAATTTATTTACACAAACAAGGGCGAACAGGCCGAAACGTTGTTTGTGAAATTAAATTCAGCATAAAGGCCACACAGGCCGATATGTTGTTTGTGTAAATGTGTAAATTCAGCATGATGGGCAAGAGGGCGCGGTATCTTCCCCTCTAAAGTGAACTAGTACCCGCTGAACTAAGTGAACTAGTACTCTGAAACATATCTGAATATGAACACAGATTCTGTGGGAATAATACAGTAGACATGGAACTAATGGGCACGGGGACAATCAGATTACAGATGAGGGCAACACATACCGCATATCATAAGGGCAAAACAACCTTGCTCTTTCTCTGTTTATGCCAATCTCTCTCTCCCTCGCTCACTCCCTCTTTCTCTCTCTCCCTCCCTCGCTCCCTCCCTCTTTCTCTCTATCTCTCTCTCTCTCACACACACACATTTACAATAAGATCACCAATTTAAGCTTTTATAGGTCTTAACCACGATAGTAGACATTTTGAATACACGGCCACTTCATCAGATTTGATGAATAAACCGATTAGATACTCACCATGTAAATACTGAAATAATAATATTTCATATAATATCATATAAATAATATAAACTGTTTGAATATTTTAACCGATTACATGGTCCAATGTGAAGTTAAATCAAATAAAAAACCATTTAAACTGTTTATACCGTACAAAAAGTGCTCATAAATGCGGTCATTGTAACAATTTGCTGACCATTAATATAATTTCAATTGTCATATTCTCGGTTTGTGAGGTTATAGTTTTAATACTAATTTTGCTCCTTGGAAAATAGTCAGCAAGGCTGTCACGCTGTTTAGTGTTTACTGCGAAGCAGTTCTGAAAACCACTGATAAAACAAAATATGAATGAAATCCTGGTAAAGGTCACTACATTGTGTTAGTTCTTCTCCATGATTTACTTGCAATATGATTGCTTGATTTAACAAAGCCTTGTGATATTCTGTCATCTGCGGACTTGAAGCCTTTGAAGCCACATGTACTGCGTATGGTCAAT
>NC_085859.1:41486430-41529830 GCF_034702125.1 Engraulis encrasicolus | reverse complement strand
CCCAGAAATGAACCTCTTAACTTCAGGTTTCACACATGTGAAATCTTACACATAATCTGTCAATGCTGTCTACACATCCCAATGTGTTATTTTTTTTGACACATCTGTTTAGGCAGTGTGTCCCACGGTGCATTGCACGTTGGAGAGTATCTCTTCTTTCCCCACCCGATGTGAACAGAAAAAATAGCCTAGGAAAACTACTATGGCCTATTTAAAATCAAAGCAAAAAAAAAAAGCAACAGCAACAACAATCATGTCGATTTCCCTCACCTGTTTTTGACGTCCAAAAAAGTGACCTAGACTGACGTCCGAACTTTGAACTTCATAATGACGTACAAATAGGGTCATTATTAGACGTCCAAATAAAGGACCTAGTTTGTACGTCATTCTAGGGTCCAAAACTGGTCATGGACCGACGGACGCAATTTAGACCTAATTTCAACGTCTATACGACGTCCAATGTTTAGTGGGGAAGTTTCTTTTGTTATTTAAGCAAATAGAAGTCGAGTGACTAAATTTGCCCTTTTGCGGAACAAAAGGTATTTAGCTCTGAAGGAGGGATCGAATTTTTCAGAGCAGAAGTCAAAGGTATCATGAATTGTAAACAATTGGCTTTTTTTTTGGTCGTTGTTGTTGCGGCGACTTTTGTCCTGAATGCAGAAGGAGGATCAGATTATCATAACTTTATAATAGAGGCCTGAGTGATGGGATGGGAAGGTGGTTTTGGGGCGTGGTCTTTTTTTAAACGCCAATGATGCATCACTTGCATTGAACCATTGTAGTACAGTATAGTCTGAATGTAGGAGAACCTGATCAGCTGTTCTTGTGTTTTGAGATGGACTAGGTGAAATGCCATGTCTCACTGCAATCACTGCATTTCATTTGGGCATTTCCAAAGCATGGTTGCAATACGTCAGTTTGTTGCTATTCTATTTTTTTTTTAAATGGATTTTTTAAAACATTTTTAACAGCAAACAAGGGACAAAACACACACAAACAAAAGGAAGAAAAAAAAACAAGAAAAAAAAAACAATGCCCACAAATATCAACCATAACCCACACCGACCCCCACTCCCTCTAAATAATGCAAAAATGGCTCCAAATCCGTTCGAACACCTCCTCCCTCCCCCCAACACTAAAGGTGACCCGCTCGTACCCGGCAATCCTTGACAGCTTTGGCTGGACCCGGGCCAAAAGTCTCAGAAAAGTTAGTTTCTAGATATTTACTTACTGTATATAACAGGTTGATAATTTGTTAGCATTTATGCTAAATGGGATTTAGCATTTATCGTGTTTCATAGCGTTGTTAAAAAGTTGAGCTCCCTCCACCGAGAGACATATGAGCCCGATGCATCTTCGACATAATAATAATGGATAATGTGCAGAATCTTAGCTTCCGTTGCTGACGGTCAGATATCAAACACAATGTTAGTAAGCCGTTGTGGTTAAATGATTCAATGCTATGCCCGCTTACTATTATGCTCATCAGTGTGACTGAGTCCCTCCTTTTTTAACATGAATGCAGCGCAGTGCGTGTCTGGTTACTTTATGGAAAACTTTTCCTTGTTTCATCTCCCCCCTGCCTTTGCAAGTACCTGCATCATCTGAAGAATCTTTTACTGAATTCTTGAGACTTCTGGTTTCTTCTTCTATTTTTCACTTTCTGCCCTCCTAATTTTTGCACTGAGACACATTTTGCTCGTAATGAATGACCAAACCATTTGTGCATTGGGGGTGGGGGGTTCTTAAGAACAATTGTTTCCAATTCTCTCCAATTAGGCTCAGATTCAGAATTAGGCCTACCAGTAGTTCATAGGTAATATTTATCCTGTGCGAACCGGGCTTTATTTTTACCAGTTAGAATAAAACTGCCAAAAAAACACAGCTAGATGTATGGTGCCCAAAATATTAACTACATTTTAACTTGTGTAAGATGCCTGAAGAAGATCTATGATCGAAACGTTGCTCCAAATAAATTAGGCCTAAGTCTTTTGCAAGCAGTGTGCAGATCCTTTCCCCCGACCCAAAATATGAGCCCCACAAAGCCTACCATTTTCTCCATGGTACTACCTTAGTGGGGACTTTACGCACCCCACAATGGTGAGGTGTATCACACACACACACACACACACACACACACACACACAGCCAGGCACGCACGCAGGCACTACACGCACACACAGACAGACAGACAGACAGACAGACACACACACACACACACACACACACACACACACACACACACAGGCACGCATGCACGCACGCACACACACACACACACACACAATTTATAGCAAATTACTATTTTTAAATCTTCTTTACTTCATGGAGTTATGTAATTTAATCATTTGTGCTGAGTCACATAGCCACATGTTAAAGCAAATCCTTGGACAGGCAAGCCCAATACAGTTAATACCTTGTCGAACAGGTTTAACAGACCCTTATAAAGGAATGTTGTTATGATGTAATTGAGACTAGGCCAGGGGTGAAAGAACAGGGGTTGGACAAAATAATGGAAACACCTGTCATTTTAATGTGTTTCATGGTTCAAGTGGATCAGCCTGTCGGCTGATCTTCATTAATTGCACATTGCACCAGTAAGGTTAAGTGTGAAGGTTCAATTAGTGGGGTTGGAGCACAGCTTTGCTCAAAATTTTGCAATGCACACAACATTATGGGTGACATATCAGAGTTCAAAAAGGAGAAATTCTTGGTGCGTTTTTAACTGTTGCATCTTTGACCGAGACAGCAAGTCTTTGTGATATATCAAGAGTCATAGGGTATACAAGGTTATGTCAGCATACCACCAAGAAGGATGAGCCACATCCAATATGATAAACTGTGGATTGAAGAGGAAGTTGTCTAAATTCTCTGAAAGGGATGTTTGGGTGCTAACCTGGACTGTATCAAAAAAACAAAACCACAGCTGTCCAAATCACGGTAGAATTAAATGTGCACCTCAACTTTCCTGTTTCTACCAGAGCGGTCCATTTTGAGCTCCACAGGGTCAATATACATGGCCGGTCACCCAAACATCTCTTTCAGACAGCTTCCTCTTGCGTCCACAGATAATCCTGTTGGATGTGGTTCATCTTCCTTGGTGTTGTGCTTGCGTGTGCAGACATTACCTTGGATACTGTGGCTATTAATATATCACAAAGACTTGCTGTCTCGGTCAAAGATACAACAGTTACACGCCCACCAAAAAAAATCTCCTTTTTGGACTCTGACATGTCACCCATAATGTTGTGTGCATGGCATATTTTTTAAGCAAAACTGTGCTCTTACCCTGCTAATTGAATCTTCACACTTTACCTTACTGGTGTAATGTGAAATAACTGAAAATTGGTCAACAGGCTGGTCCACTTGAGCCATGAAACTTCCCACACTATAAAATGACAGGTGTTTCCATTATTTTGTCCAACCCCTGTAGTTTTCATGTCTTAACGGTGCTATGACCCCCAAACTGCAAAAAGGGTGAAATAAGAAATACCGTAGTTTCCCCTTGGTCAACTCACCAGGCCATGATAGCAGCTACCCTGTTATAGCCTGATTATCATTGACGTTCAAATCTCTTTGAGACTTGGTCTGACCAAGAGCACAACAATTAACGTTTCCCAAACGGCATGGTTGACCTGCCTCCCTTGGTTTGCTTATGGTTGTTTGCTTATTGACAAAGTAGGAGCAGTTCCCGTATTTGCGGGAACTCAGAAAGTACTTGCATTGCTCTTGACCTGACTAGCTGCAACACTGAAGGTGTTGCGTCACTAGGAGGGCACAGCCTGGCTAGCCCTGTTATGCTCTCCCACCTCAATGTTGTCAAGACAATGCTTTACATACACCAAGGGTATTTAATTAAAAGTCAGTCAGGACCAGTTTTTGAATTTCCATTTTTTGAGTATATTGCTCCTAACAACCACCCTTCCAATGCCAACATTAGAAAGAGCGCAAACAAAATAATTATGTGTGCACTACAGATTTATATCTCTGCTTAACTATTTCACACAGCTTGAGCTGTTCTCTTTATAGTTGTCTCAAATGGCATGGTGTGGTTGCAGCATTAACCCTATTTTCTTACCGGTACTGCGCACTGGCTGTACATTTTATACCGGTGCTGCACACCTGTGCGCACTCGTTCACTTTCACCTCTGGACTACATTGGATGAGATTTGATTTTCAATTTTTTTGTCTTTATTTTTATGAAGGCATTAAAGAGGAGGGATTCTGCAGTTGCAGGGATGAGAGAGGAGCAGATTTTAGAGATGTTTTTTAAACTTTTTTTTAGATGGAAGAATGATGTTTTACAGTAATGACACAAATGAATAAATGAATGAATGAATGAATGAATGAATGAATGAATGAATGAATGAATGAATGAATGAATGAATGAATGAATGAATGAATGAATGAATGAATGAATGAATGAATGTCTTAATTGTCATTGTACAGTTACAACGAAATTGGTCTCATGAGTGAAGAGGCATTGATGGCGCTAATTTTTTTTTTACTTCAGATGAGGAGGTGGTAAACTAGCCCTATCTTTTTGCCATCTACTTTTATCTGATACATTTTTGAGCAGTATGTGGGCAGCAATGACTATTCTTGTGGATGAGTTTAAGAAAGTTGCAAGTCATCCAGTTTGGATATCATCAAGGCAGGTGGCCAGTAGCCTGGTTCTCACAGACGGTGCGTGTGTGTACACAAACTACCGTCTGGTAGCACTGCCGTTAACATGGTCTTCTCCACTCAGAAAGTAAATGGTGCATTTATTGCAACTTACCACCAACAAATTCCTCCAAAAACATTTTCTGTTCATATTGAGTCAATACAGTCTATAATATGTCCTGTGACTCATCAATGTGAGCTGCCATTGATATTTAAGCAATAAATGCACAGTTTATTTTCTACTCGAGAAGAGCATGTTAATGGCAGCGCTACCAAACGGTAGTGTGTGTAGCTCCGCTCCACCAGGGGGCTCCGGAGCTACACACACGCACCGTCGGTGAGAACCAGGCGTCCAGGTCAGAGAGGGAACCTTGTGGAAAGCTGTGAGCAATAGTGGTGTGCATTGGCACTGCCCTCACGATTCGATTCGATTACGATTCGGGAGGTAGCGATTTGATTTGATTCGATTCGATTAAATTCTACGATGCATTGCAATGCATTACATTTCTACTGAAAGCAAAGCAAATGTTTCATCAGTCATGAAGTAGTCAGATACTGAGCAACATTTTATTGGCTGTTTTCTGTGTCAGTCTTGCAGTTTTCAATGCTTTGAAGTGCTTTTATTTAATTTAACATTAATTTGCTCCTGAAATATCCATGGAAGTAATTGAAACTTAAAAAATGTGCCGCATCGATTTTGGAACTTACAGCATTGAATTGAGTTGTCCATGCCCCGCATTGCATTGCATTGCCGAATCGATTATTGTTGACACCACTAGTGTGCAAGTTGTGCACTTGAGGACTGTAAATGACCAGTAGTTGGCAAACTGTTCCCTATAACCTAAAAGTGCAATGCCCATAATGGCCAATAGTGTTTGAAGTTGGCTATGCAGTGTGGTATGGGAGAGCATGAGTGCGTTTAAACTTTACATGGACGTCACTTCGGTAACCTGAATATGATCAGAATATTAAGTTGGCTGTTGAATGTGTGTTTGAACAAACAAGCACCTTTCCCTTTGCCTGGTTACCTCCAGACCTAATCACAAGTGAGATTGTGCAACGCAGCATGGGATTTCCGAGGCTACCTTTCCCTGACATCGTTATTACATTATCAAAGCTTTTTTAAGTCAAAGACCAACAGTGTAATAACCTGCCCATAACGTAATAACGTTTTATGTTATGGGCAGAATATTATTACGTTATGGGTAGGGAGGTCTTATTACGTTATAGGCAAGTTATTACGTTATGTGCTTTATTACGTTTCAAATAGGCCCAAATTATTACGTTATGGGCAGTTATTACGATATGGAGATTAACTCCCTTTAATTCTGAATAAAGCTTAATTCCACTTTGAAAACATCATGTAAACACTTCACAATTCGGAATTAAATGAAAGATCAAAGGGAACTTGACAGAAAATTTTAATTCGGAATTATTAATTAAACGCCATGTAAACGTAGTAATTGTGGCGCTTACATGACATTAGGTCTTACGTAAATGTAATGAAAGCAAACAGTTCTGAACTTTGAACTAGTTTTTACAATGATGGCTATTTACAGAACGGGAATAGCTTTCAGGTAGAAAGTCCCAACACCAGTTCGGTGTGCATGTCAGTGATCATGCCATCATGCCATCATCACATGCCAACAATGGCACGCGAGCCAAAGGTTGGCGACCCCTGCTCTAGTGTCTAATCTACCGGTTTGGCCTGAGAATGTCCCAGGACTTCATCACAGACAAAAAAACTTGTTTTTCCTGCTGCAGGAATGACAACATGCGCTTCACCCGAACTTGAGTTTGACGTGATTAATTACTGTGTAAGGGTGCAGCATCGTCAGGGGGTCATTTGAGGACACTGATCAACCTCCTCATGCATAGACTCTGTTATAACATCAGCCATGTTTACATGGGCAATTTTAATCCAATTAAATGTATAAACCGATTAAATATAAACCATTTAACCCATTTTAGCCTGATGACTCGTATATGTTGTTTGACCTTTGGTGCCTGGAGACACATATACGCTGCATTCAGGCTCTTGAGATTTTAGCTTTTTAAAATAAAAATGTGGGTATGTTACAGCTGAATGAACACATTCTAATGCAAGATGAGGGTCTTAGGGTTTAAATGCAACTTATTTCATGTTTTATGTGCATCAGAGGCTTAGATATTTAGGTTTTATAGGCTGAGGGCACCTTTTCCAACAAGGGTTCAGGCATTCAACAGGCGTCTTTTTTGCAGGTGCCTCAGGCATCAAAGGGTTAAACAGTCAAATGGTCTCCTTAAAATAGAAACTGTTTAAATCATTAAACTAATTATATTAGATGGTTTAGAACGATCATATCAGCTAGTATCAAAGGAGGCTCTAAAGCACCCCAGGGGGTGTTAGGGAAACCTTGCAGAGCGTTGAGAAGGATACAGCTGAGAGGGGGGCATTAGCCTATTTTATTTTTTAATACTAAAGGTTGTGTTGGCATGCTTATACGAGGTCAAGGGGGCATCTTTTCAAAAAAGGGTTGAGAACCACTGACATAAAGTGATTAAACGAAGAAACTGCTTGTAAACAGTCTGTTCAAGCCCATTATTTAATTGGTTTGAATGAAAGGTGCCCATGTTAGGGTGACTGACTGTAAGACTCTTGGTATTGTCAAGTTGTAATCTACGTAGTGCGATTTTTTTCAGCGAATAGTGAATAGAACATGGATTACATACAGTTATAGTATAATAAAATAGTATAAGTGATTTTACAGTCCACATTATGACACTTACAGTATAAACCTGTGTTAATGGGTTTCTCTGTAGCATATGAGAAAGTACAGAATTTACAGAAAATGACAGTGGTAGAGAAGAGTGCTTTATTGTCATTATAGACACAGTGATATGTTGTTTGGAAGCAACCCGCAGATGCCCACAAAATATAACTTAAACAGTAGGCCTAAAACTAATGTAATAAAAATATATAAAAATATACAAACACGCACACACGCACACACACACACACACACACACACACACACACACACACACACACACACACACACCAATCGCACAGGATATGGCAAAGTCCACATATCTCATAGTTTAGCCGGTCCTGAAGTATTGGGGTAATATAATGTATTACATTGCATTTGGCAGACTCTTTTTAACCAAAACGACTTACAATCGAGGACATAATCATCGTCTACAATATATCACTAGCAGATACACAAGGGCACAGGTGATGCATGGAGTTTAAAAGTCTGATGGCTGAAGTCTGATGGTCTATTCCAGCGTTTCTCAACAGGGGTGCCGGGGCACCCTGGGGTGCCGCAGGCCCCCGTCAGGGGTGCCGCAGAAACATGGCTGATAAATAAATGATGTAATATATAATAATTTTTTTCTAAATTGATAAGTTAATGCTAGTCAGTGGAATCTTTCATCTGCCATTTACGCACAATAAAGTAAACATAGGTCGCCCCAGTCAGCTGCAACTTCGAACGTAGGTCGTGTGACGTCACCAAATGTGCTACTTTTTTAAGCTTGTGTGGTATCGGATGCGATGCCATGTTATGGCTTGTTGGTTTGGGGTGCCTTGAAATTTTTCATGAATTGAAAGGGTGCCTCGCCTAAAAAAAGGTTGAGAAACACTGGTCTATTTCTACTACTACTACTACTACTACTACTACTACTACTACTACTAGCCTACTACAACTACTACTACTACTACATAGACGCTGCACAAACAGAGCAATTAACATCCTTAAAGATCATTCTCACCCTGGCCACCAGCTCTTCACCACCCTACCATCAGGCAGACGCTTTTGAAGAAACTGTCAAGACGCTGTCAAGAAATCTGGCAAGCGCTTTAGACAGTTTCTTCAAAAGCGTCTGCCAGATGGTAGCATGGTGAAGAGCTTGTGACCAGGGTGTGAGCGATCTTTAAGGATGTTTATTGCTCTGCTTGTGCAGTGTGTATGTAGTAGTAGTGGTATTAGTAGTTGTTGTAGTGGTAGTAGTACACTGATTCTTGAAAGTTTGGCAAAAACATGTCCCTGCAGTAAAATATTAATTCTGTTGAAAATCAACTAAATTTTCACAAACAAAATGAACCCAGGTAGTGGCCAAGGGGTCTGTCACACGAATACACAGTTGTTTGAAATATTTAAGTGTAATTTTATTACTTTTCATGGCTATAAACCTGTCCACACCCTGTAAAAACGCCTGTCTCAAGGACTGGCATCATCATTTCAATTGACTTAAAATACAAAAATCACTAACAGAATTGAACAATATCACCATGATGTGGAAGACCATATTAAAGTGGTTCTACAGATGTGCACATAGTGGATGTAAAACAATATTTACTATTATTTACTGATTGCTCAAAATGTGTCCAGCATATTGGTCACCACCGTCAGATTTTTTCTAAAAGACAAGAAATTCAGGCATGCACAAGGTCATTTTCATTACTGAGGACCCCTTTTCAAACCTTTAGCTCTACTGCCTACTTCACCATCACTGAAGCTCCTGTAAGTTTATTATTTTGTCCTCAATTTGTTAATTTGTTTGGACACTGGTACTGTCCCAACCATAAACTGTCAACACCGTCGGGGGGTTTAATAGTATTGTATTACATTAATGTTAATAAATATAATTTTTTTCAGAAAAGGTATGAAGCACCCAAGAAACAGAGCGAAAATGAAATGGCTAATGTGAACAAACAATGCATAATATTTAAAAGAGTGTTTTTTTGTCTCACACCGTCAGATGTCACCACCGTCAGATTTTGTTCTGCTCATCATGTTGTTCCATATTTTACTAAATTGTGCTGGTTAATGAAACATTACTAGGCATGTTAGTAATAAAATAAAAATTGTGATTCAAAATGATACTCTAGCCACCACTGAGGTGCATTTGGAGGTTTTTTTGTCAGAAAACCTGACGGTGGTGACATCTGATGGAGTTCACCAAAAAACACATGTTTTACGTGTTTTTGACATGTTTTAAGAATATGCATACAATAAGTATCTACAGTTATGTTGAATTGTTAAAGTAATTCATTTTAATACAGTAAACATGTGTTTTTACTTCTTATTCTGTCTGCCGCTGTTGACAAAACAAGAAAGAGCCCATTTTATGAAAAATGTTAAACATGGGGAGCTTGGCCAATGCATTCACTGCACAGCCAAGACCTACATCTATGATAATACACCTCTATATTTTGGATTTGAACAACTTAAAAGCTGTTTTTTACCACATTTTCAACAACCAGTGGCTTACATCCTAGATAATCTAACTAATGAAGTAAAAACACATGCTCATACTGTGCACACACAAAAATAAAGTGTTTATGCAAGATGCCATTGACTTGAGAGGGCTATTTATTTTGCTAAATGCAGGTACTAATTAGGCCACTTTCACCACTCTCAGATTACTGTCACCACCGTCAGTTCTTAAGTCACCACCGTAAGAAGGAGTTTTGGACATTTTAAAGGAATGTGCTTACAACATTTTCCTTAGGAGTTGTTGAAATATCAAAGTAATAGCCAATTTAAGCCTACACGAATATTTGTGAAATTACAAAAAATTGTTTGTTGTATTTAGGCGTTAAGTAAGCATCGTATGACGGTACATATTTTAAAATTAGAACACATGAAACAGTATTAAAATAGAACAAAAGTGAATTTTCAACATTTAAAGGCATATGTGTGAACCAAAAAATACACATAATCACTTAAAAACTCTAGATACATATGCAACCAAATCAATACAATTTTAATAACTTTTAATTGTGTCTGACGGTGTTGACAAAAAACAAGGTATGATCGGAGAAAAGCCTGATTTCTGAAAAAAATACATAATGGGGAGATTGGCCTTGTGCATTTCTGAAAAGCCAAGACCTTAGTCTACGAGGATATACCATATAATTTTGTAATTCACTTTGTTTTTTTCTGTCAACATTACAACCTGTTTTAGCCACTTTCTCAAGAATCAGTGAGTAATAAATGGATCCTTGGGAATTAGGTGTCCAGCAGCATAAACACATTCACATTTCATTTTACTTTAACATTGACATTGGTTGAACCATTTCGACTGTGACTATGTCAAGGTATGAGAAACAAGAAGTGCCCTACCTGAAAACAACCCTGCAATGTCAAATAAACAGATTATGTAAACATAACCCTTATTCATTACACCAGAATACACTTCTGATTAGTTAGTATAGTTTTTGAAAGGGAAAGGGCATTATACTCTTCATATTATTACATTACATTACATATGCATTTGACAGACGCTTTTTAACGAAAGTGACTTACAATCGAGGACATAATCAGTGACTTTTTTGTAAAGCACAGGGTTAGGTAGAGTACACACACAAACACATGCCATTGAGTCTGGCTCGGGACTGGGGCTACTCAAACATTACTGTAGTAGATAAGAAAAGAAAAGCAGAAAGAGATGTGCCTAGTCTTGCTTCCTCTGGGAGATTGTTCCACCACTGAGGAACAGTGACTGACTGGGATCGCTCAGAGCGAGCAGGCGGTAGGTCCAGACAATTTGTGTTGGAGGAGCATAGTTCTCTTCCAGGAACATAAGGCCTAGTATGTCTATGTCCTTCAGATAAACTTGGTGGTTTTGTAGGCAAGGTTCAAGGCCTTGTGCTTGATTGGGGCAGCAATCGGTAGCCAGTGCAACTCGACATCATATACCATATACATTTCATTAAGTTATACAACGAGCAAGCGGGGTAACAGTAAAAATGCAAAAATGTCAAAACAAGGAGGAAACAAAGAGCAAGACAGTACAGAACCCATGATGAGCTTATAACATCTCCATCTAAAAAAACATGACTGGTAGAGGCCTTCAGAGTCCTAGCCTGCAGCAAAAAGCCGACTGTTGACTCCGTCAATGCGGAGCCAAAATCTTTGGGTGGAGTAGGCTACATAGGATGGAGTCACCATGCGAGGACAGTCCACCATCGTACAGGCAGAAATGGACTAGGCCTAAAGGTGGCTTTTAAAAGGACATCTTTTTAACTCTGTATACATGTTTCAAAAAGGGCCATAAGAGTCTGTCTTGTGAATGGTTCTCTGAAAAGAAAGCCATTAGGATCTGATCATGAATTCCATCTGTAGACATTTAGGTAATTGGTTTGTAAACATTGCCATCTGCTGGTGCTCAGCAGCAGTGCACAAAGATGGAGCGTCACAGTAACTGTAATGTTATTATAGTGAAAATCTAATGAATAGGCCTGTTGTACTATATTATAGTTGTTGTACTATATTATAGCACGCCATTGAGGGCTGCCCCCTTGCATGGGTGAGGCATAAATGCAATTTCGTTCTGTGCAGTGTGCTGTGTTCACTGAAGTGCTGTGTAACAATGACAATAGGAGTTGGAGTTTCCCTTCACTTTCACTTTTCACATAGTAAATATGCCTGTGCAAGTGCAAATACGTGCAACACTTACACACACGCACACACATACAGTTTACACGCACACAGACAGACACACACACACACACACACACACACACACACACACACACACACACACACACACACACACACACACGCACAAGTTCATGCACACATGGCCCTACCTTGGCCTAACGGTGGAGCACTTGTTCGCTGTGCGTCCGACCTGGGTTCGATTCCCAGACAGGGTCCTTTGCCGGTCCTTCCCCGTCTCTCTCTCCCCACTTGCTTCCTGCCACCATCTTCACTGTACTGTCGTAAAAAAGGTCAAAAAGACAAAAAAAATATATATTTTTAAAAAGCTCACACACACACAAGCCTGAAAGGTTTTTCAAGCTGCAAGGATAAGTTTCTGATTTAAAAACAGTAGGCCTATGTGTAGTGTATCCCTCCTGTACCAGTGATATGTGGGCTGGGCTGTGCATCCCAATACCTGTTCTCTCCTCCTACACACATCGTTGACCAGAAGTCAAGGCTGCATTACCGTCATGACAGGCAGGGACGGATTAATGCACAGGCTAGATATGGCTGCAGACTAGGGGTCATCCCCACCTGCCAGGGGGGCCCTGACTGGCCTAAAGTGGAAAATTGCATAATTGTGACAACATCTGTCATGTTGAGTACAGCTGGTAAACATGTTACCCTTACTTCCTTACTTCCTAGCTTGTAAGTATGACACTCGCTATGTAAATGTGTGGCGAAATTTGCATTTCAGGGGGGCCCACAGGCAACCTCTAGCCTAGAGGCCCCAGGCCATCGTAATCCGGCCCTGATCACAGGTCCCATTTTAGCTGATGCAAATGGCGGCGGAATGCCCAACTCCAGATCATTCCGCCAAATGCAAATGAGGTCGTGGTGGTAAACACAACAGTGCGTTCCTGTTTGTTATCCAAAAAAACCCTGAACATACAAAACAGAATCACGAATATCCAGGGCTGTACTGGCCATCCGGCATAGCGGTCATTTCCCGGTGGGCCCCGCACCCTCGTGGGCCCCTATTTTCAGTAGGCCTAATTCCCACCGGCAAGTCAGTTCTGCGTCCCTAATTGTGAGGGGCCCCTTTAAGCCAAAAGTGCCCAGGCCCCATTTCTCCCCCAGCCCAGTAAATATCATAGTATCACACTGAATGTTACATGCTTGCACAGTGGTAATGTATGGTGTGAGTTTGCTTACCACACAAACTGATGCAGCGCTGGTACCAAGTGAGACACAAGTGCTACTGATATCATCAGATATTTTACACCATTACCACCGACGCATAAACACACATTCTCTATGCAAGAGAGAGAGAGAGAGAGAGAGAGAGAGAGAGAGAGAGAGAGAGAGAGAGAGAGAGAGAGAGAGAGAGAGAGAGAGAGAGAGAGAGAGAGAGAGAGAGAGAGAGAGACAGACAGACAGACAGACAGACAGACCATAGGCCTAATTGCAAGTGCTAGGCCTACAATAATCAAAAAACGGTATTCTGGGTGTGGTTATAATATGTTTCCACGAATGAACCGTTATCTTTGCATATCATCATCCGGGGTGGATCGAGCACCGTTAATGCGCGATGGCCCAACAAGCGCACAAGGTGGAACCAACATATAGGCCTATATTCACCAGCAGCGGACGAACGTGGCAGCAAATCACCAATAACAGCTAAGTAAATGCAAATCCATAGCCATGGTGGTTGACGATGTAGTCCCGTGCTCTCAGACCACACATTGTACTTCACTTTAGCGATGCTGGTTTTTCTTTCGGGAGGACAACGCACTCACTCAGACTTTGCTGCCTAGTGTGACAAGTGCGCACTGGAACTCGGTGTGCGCCGCTCGCTCAGAGGTTGCACGACGGCCAGGTGTGCCCGGTGTATTTGCATTGGAGTTTGACGCCTGTGGGATTTCCTCATGACTATCATTGCGGCGGCTGAAGAACCGTTGACCATGGTAAAGTACTGCTGCTTAATTTCCTATGACATTTAGCTTGTTTACTGGCAGATATAGATCGTCTTGACTTCTGTTTTTCGCCTTACCGTGCCGTTGAAAATATTGAAACTGAGTGTAACTGTTCATATATTCTCCATCACGAAACAAGCGTGAACCGTGACATAGTGACGCGATGGGAATGTTCATTGGGTCGTAAAGCAGGCTTCACAATTTGTGAAAGAACAGTTGCACAAAGAAGGTGGCAAGTGGCAACGCTGGTTGGCCACTACAGATACCTAGCTTACTTTCCATTAGAAGCTAAATAGTTTAATGTCCGCAAAAGAAGATAAATGAACGGCCTGGGGACCCATTTCTTAGCTTTCAGTTTTACTTCAAACTGGACAGTTAAGAGTGTGTTATGTTTTGGATAATACAATATCCAGTCTTGGCCTACAGCATGTCCATAAGCGGTCAATTCTGGATACACATTTGTATTTATTTTAAAAGCCCCTAACACGATGACGTTCTTGTTTCCTTTTCCTCTTGTCGTCAGAAAAGACACAAAGCCGCTTTTGTGTCACGGATTTCGTTGTAAATGTTAGATTCGTCAAGCATAAGCTTTGCAAATGGTTAATTATAAATTAATAAATAGGCCTAGATTAATTGGAATAACAGGAAGTGAATCCAGCAGGAGTGATTTCATGTTGCAGGTTTGCGTGTAAGAGAATGAGGAAGAGCAGAGGTTGTAGGGATGGGAGAGCAAGGTGGTTAACAATACACCAGTGAGATCGATTTACACTGTTGCCTAATGTTTACCACACATTGAATAAGCGGCGGACCACTTGTTCACCAACTTGGTTGCCTTTGGTGTGGAATCTGTAGGGATGTCGTCCAGTCATCATGTCAAACTTATTAACTAACCCACTTCCTTGGATACTTGCCGGCATCCTCTTTTCACAACTTTAGAAATGACTGCTGACTGTTATTTGTAGGCCTCTCTCTCTCTCTCTCTCTCTCTCTCTCTCTCTCTCTCTCTCTCTCTCTCTCTCTCTCTCTCTCTCTCTCTCTCTCACACACACACACACACACACACACACACACACACACACACACACACACACACACACACACACACACACACACACACACACACACACGTTGTGAAGGGCCCTAGGGGTGTATGGGTGTGTGTGTGTGTGGTTGGGGAGGGGTCTTCCCACCTGGGTCACCAAGGAGCACAGAGGCCGACATGAGATAGCCTACATAAATACGTAGCTTTTAATTCCTACATCAGAATCATAACTGAAGATGTATCTCACTGAAGATACTAAACTTTTCTGGAGCAAAAAGAAGTCCAACTGCTGACCACCAAGCTATTTTGCTAAGATTTCTTTATTAATTCACTGGAGGAATGCCTCTTAAGTGAACTGAAGGAATGAGAATCTTCACAGACATGGTCAACAGACTTTAGTTGCAGGCAACTGCATTATTTTTGGAGCTAGAAAACATCTCATCCTTTCCTCTGACCATCGGGGCAGTCATGGGTAAGCGTTAAGGGTGTCAGGCTTGTAGCCCAAAGTTTGCCGGTTCGACTCCCGACCTGCCAGGTTGGTGGGGAGAGTAATTAACCAGTGCTCCCCCATCCTCCTCCATGACTGAGGTACCCTGAGCATGGTAGCGTCCCGCTGCATTGCTCCCTTGGGGCGCCATTGTACTCTGTTGCATTTATTGTATGAGTGGGTAACCTATGGCTGTCTTATCCAACCCCCAATATACTGTCATTTTAATGTTATGCACGTTGCACAAAAATAGACCTGAAGTGTGCGGATTGTCTCCTTTTTGTACAGAAATGTTATGCACATTCACATGAAATATGACATGTTCTGCAAAGCAGTCTTAGCAATTGTGCAATTTTTTAATTTGCATGTTTAAATTTGCTAATTTATAAAACTTGAAGTGGCCCATTGAATGATCCCCCCTCTCTGCATTAATGTAATGCAATGCAATACAAGACAATGCAATGTACTGCAATGTAGGGCTACACATTATTTCAAAAATGTATCGAAATCGCGATATTAAGAGTGGCGATATGCATATTACGAAAATTACCTAATTATCGCGAACAAGTAAAACATTTCTGCGCAGTCCAATCACTAGCTGAATGTCAACAAATGCACCCCCCACACAGAACAAAAAAAATTAGTGACAAGAAAAACACTCGGCTATTATAAAGGCAAAAGACCTTAACATCAATTTTGGTCAAAATTGAGTTAATGTCATTTTTGGGGTATTTCAGACCACCTTTATCATGTGAATACTTATTGAGAGCCAATTTGATTGTTTTTGATGTCAAAATAAAGAAAATAGGAAGTTAAGGTATTTTGCCTTGGTACGGCCTTGGTACGGCTCCTTATTTTTCGCCCATGATTCAAAGGCAGAGAACCTTAACTTCCAACTGCCATTTCATAAATATAGCCTTTTATTCAATTTTGATTATATTTTCTTCAATTTCAAAGTATGTTGTGTATTTATTCATGATATATTAGTCTTTCTACACAGTAATTTGTCTACCAGGCTGTTTATCTGAACAATTTTGAGATACAGTATAATGAAATGCAATGTAATTCAATGCAATGTAAACACATTCCCGCCATATCCTAATCTAACTAAATAGGACATCTAAACGTTATCTATGTAATTTAAAACAGACATTATGACCAGTCCTTGCTTATAGTTTCTTATAAAAATGTATAATTAAAGTTAAAATGAAAAAAAGGGGGGGGGGGATATGGCAGTTACTGCCTTTTGGCTCAGCATGACTCCTCACTGTTGGCCCATGATACAAAGGCAGAATACCTTAACTGCCAAAAAACGGTCAAAATTCAAATTTGAACTAATTTTTTTTGCTATACATATTTATCTCCTTTATAGTAACCAACTGTCAAATTTTGGGAGCTATAACTATTGCACTTTTATCTGGACAGAGGATAACAAAACAAAAACTTTGAAGCCACTTTTCTCAGTTTCACACTCTGGTGAGTAAAGGTTCTTTGCCTTTGTAGGGCAGTATATTTCTAAATATTGTTTAAATAGCCTATCGCTATCGCGGTATTGCATGTTTTTATCAAGTATCATTATTTTCTGATATTGTGCAGCCCCACTGAACTATAATGTAATAAAATGTAATGCAAGGCTTCCTGGTGACTCAGTGGTGCAGCCCCCTGCTGAAGGAAAGCACAGTTTGTTTACAGTATGGTATACCCTGCTGCCTGTGGAACCAGGAAGTGGGCGAGTGGGAAAATGAAGCAGCTTCTGCTTTTACCAGCAGGCCAGAGGCCACCTTTCACTTTTAACAAGCACCTAGACAGTCACACACACACACACACACACACACACACACACACACACACACACACACACACACACACACACACACACACACACACACACACACACACACACACACACACACACACACTGTATGCTCTCACTCTCTCTCATACTTGCCACACCCACACATACACATGTGCTCACACACACACATGCACGCACACACACGCACACATGGCATATTACAAGGTTTCAACTTTGTAATATCATACTACAGGTGTTGTAATGATATCTGTAAGAGTACTTCTAGTTCTACTTTATGCAACTCTACTCATTGAAACTCCAGTTTAAGCCTCTACTGCATGGCCCCTGCATTAGTCAAGCAAATGAGACCTTCATGCCTCATTATATCTTCTATCGCAACTGCTTCAGTTCATACACTTCGTACAGTCTGTTTGTGTAACGCATGCTAGCTAGACGACCCGGCACTTGAGAAAGTGGTACACCACTCCTGACACCTCGAACCAGGAGCCCTACACGACAGATAGAATAGCTCGGGTTGGTAGCTCGGGTTGGTGCAACGTCTCCTTTCAATTTCGCAATCTACACATGACTTCACACCATGGTCTGTGTAGAATGGCCGCTTTCAGTTAACCATGTTATCAAGCTTAGGTCAGAGCCAGTAGCGGAACAGCTGCACACAGGGCCCCAGGGCAAGACACTGATCCCACGCCCCCCCATACTGCCTGCCAAGGTCACAATGGAGCTCCTACCAACAATACGGGAGGGCCCTGGGCCCAGAGGCAAATGCCCTGCTTGCCTGCCCTATACCTCCGCCTCTGGTCAGAGCCTGAAGGGAGTCTATTTTGTCTTTGACTTGGCGCCAAGTCGCTTTCAGACGAAAGCTTCATCACTTCTGCTTTGCTGTCTGTAAGATAGTGAAAATTAACTTGCACAATCTTGTTTTGGGGTGGTGGTTACTGTGCAGTAATGTTGCAAGCAACGGCGTCGCACGACAAAACGATAGTGTTCTGCTGTTCACACCGTGTAGCCTATTACAGGAAGTGTGGCCAAAAGAAAGGGCCTAACAGACAGTGGTGAACAGTTTTGCATGCAAAGCAGCCTTTAATCTTCAGCTTCCACTGTGGAAGACCGAATGGGGATCAACTTTGTGTGTGTGTGTGTGTGTGTGTGTGTGTGTGTGTGTGTGTGTGTGTGTGTGTGTGTGTGTGTGTGTGTGTGTGTGTGTGTGTGTGTGTGTGTGTGTGTGTGTGTGTGTGTGTGTGTGTGCCTGCCTGCCTGCTTGTTCCTGTGTGTGAAGGGGAGAGAGAGAAAGACAGAGAGTCAGTCATTACAAATGACAAAAAAGAGGTTTTATGTGTGTGATTGTGTGTTTCATTAGTTGGTATGCCACTTGATTAAAAATATGACATTGTTTCCTTTTCATTTCTTACAGAGTTTCTTTGAGAAGTTTAAAAAGTAAGTATAGTAGTTGGGGCATGGTTATGTAAAGAAGGGCTGCACAATATATCGAAAATATATATCGATATGCGTATCACAAAAATGACTTCATTATTGCTAACAAGTAAAACATTTCTGTGCAGTCCAATCACTAGCTGAATGTCAACAAATGCGCAAGAAGCCTGCCTTGACCAAAGCCACGCCCCCCACCCTGACCGACAAATTAGTGACAAGAAAAACACTCGGCTATATTTCTAAATATCATTCAAATATCGTTATCGAGGTATTGCATGTCGTTATCGTGTATCGATTTTTTTTCTGATATCGTGCAGCCCTAATGTAAAGCGTGTGTTGTGGAAGGACTATAGGCAAACACACATGCACACATACAGTGTTTGCACTGGAAAAATTCTGTTGGTCTCATTTTTTCCATATGAGTTCCTGTTTCATCTCTCATTCATGCCTCCTCTATCTCTCCACTGCTCTCTCTCTCTCTCTCTCTCTCTCTCTCTCTCTCTCTCTCTCTCTCTCTCTCTCTCTCTCTCTCTCTCTCTCTCTCTCTCTCTCTCTCTCTCGGGTCTTTGCCACTCCTGCAATCTTTCTCGCCTATGTTTTCCACACGCGCGCACCTGTCTCTGCCTCACAATTGCACCATTGTCATGGCTCTCTCTCTCTCTCTCTCTCTCTCTCTCTCTCTCTCTCTCTCTCTCTCTCTCTCTCTCTTTCTTCCGCTGTCTTTCCTATATCCCTAATTTCTGGTTTCTTCGCCATCTCTCCTTTGTCAAACATGTATTCCACAACCCTGTCTCTTCCTCACAACTCGCCATTCTCTCTCTCTCTCTCTCTCTCTCTCTCTCTCTCTCTCTCTCTCTCTCTCTCTCTCTCTCTCTCTCTCTCTCTCTCTGTCTCCATCCACAGACACAGTGCCCCACCTGCTCCCCCAAAGCGTATCGGTAGGTGTCCGCACCACACGCCCTCCCTCCCTCATGTCCTTTTATCAAAAGTGCGCTCAACTCCCAATTGTTTCTTATAAGGTCTTTGGGTGCGAGCGAACAGCTAAGTTCATATTTAGTTATAAAGCCGCTGTCGGGTGTAATTCTTGTAGTTTTACCCACTAACCCACTAGATTAAAACTACAAGAATTACACCGAGGCTCCCTCCCTCATGACCGTGAGCCAGCCTTGTGGCCTTTGGCTGGATGGCTGGATGGATGGCTGTCCACTGATCTTATCCCTCCAACCTTATCTGATGACTAAAACACCAGGTGCCAGTCAGACATACCGTCGGGCAGCCACATTTGCCTAAAACACCCGACTCGGTTTTTTTGGGGCAGCAGATAGACTTAGTCATGGCGTATCTGGTTCATCGGACGACGGACGTGGCTGTGCCTGTGCATGTTTTGCATTACATTTGTATTGTGTCTGTCATGTGTAGGGTTTGCAGGCTTTGGCTTTCTTGTGTAGGCCTAACTCAGTGTCATTGGTTTGGTCCGCAGAGAACAACACTTCCTATGGATGGCCGGATGATGAATTTGTGAGTAACTTGACATAATGACATAACATAACATAACATAACATAACATAACATAACATGACACGACACAACATAACTAGGGGTGGGACTTAATTTGAAAAGTAAGCTTAAGTAATTAATCTGAGGCTTTGTAATTTCTTAATCATGATTAACTACAGTAATATTAATATATTATATGTGTCTTTTTTGTTTTGTTTTTGACAACCGCCAATTGGGAACAAAGCCTTATTCGACAAAGTCTTGTCTCTGGTTAAAAAAGATGGTAACCACTTGGACTGCTAACCAGGGGTGAAAGTAGACGGGTGCGCACAAGGGCATAGCACCCGTATAAAAAAATGTACAGCTGGTGCGCTGCACCGGTAAGAGAATAGGTTTAATGCTGCCCAAAACCCACATTTAAAAAACGTCTGCTATTTAAATAGAAAACACATACAACCACACTATGCCAATTGAGACAAGTGTCATATAGTCATGCAGCGATATAGATCTGTAGTGCACATGTTTATTTTGTTTGTTTGTTTGCGCGTGGGGGTGGGGAGTGGCGTTACTAGCGGAAACTACTTCCACCCCTGTTGCTAACACAGATCTGCACAGACTGCAGCAGTTCAGTTCCTGTGCTCATAGCTGTTTGCATCGGAGTTTGACCATACTGTAATGGCTGAGGTGTTTCAGTGATGTACATACAGTGTTTCCTGCAGAATTTTCGTTAGTCAAGGTGGTGGGGCGTTAGTCAGTCAGCCTCAAGCAAGTCACCATCATCAGTGGACATGCTGTGCTGTGGTTCTGTGTGTATTTTTTGGTTAAGCATCTTAAGAAATTTCATTCACAACATGAAATCTTTATCTCTTCAGGGGACTTAGTCAAGGTGGCCGCCTTAGCAATAAAGTGCTAGGGGAAGCCCTGTACATAACATAACATGACATCACATGCCATAACATAACATAACATGACATGACATGACATAAAATAACAGCACAACATAACATAACAGTGCATACCGCAGGCCAAGAGGAATTGTGTGGCGCTATGCCCCCTCTACCCGGCGAAAATGTTACTTATGCCCCCTATGCCCCCTACCCAGCGTTGGCTTTTAATTCTGGCGTGCTGCCTGCACCACAGCATTGTCTATGTATGGTAAGCAGTGATAAGATAGCGATAACATGGTGTAGTCCAACTGGCCACCATTGAATCGCGTCAGAGCTCATCTCAAGAAAGGTAACTTAAGTTTAGCTCCTTTTCTCGCGCCATACACACCCAAAACACCTCCCAACACCGCCCACACAAACTCAATAACTTATCATACATTGCTCTCGCAGCCCTCGACACTTTTGCCGTGTTTGGTGTAGTGCACATACTCACTTCACACACTGTTCATGCGCACTGAAAATATGGACTTATATACAGCTTGTATAGCAGAATCAGTAAGTAATTGTTTTTTGACATGTTCACACATTGTTTGCACATTGTATGTTTTTTGACATGTGTACACATTGTATTGACATGTGTACACTTTGTATGGACCACAGTGTTTATGGGTCCTGCAGTCAAATCAGTTTTAAAATGGTCTCTGCTTAGCTCGCAAGTGCCATAGCAACACAAAGCCACCATTTTTGACTGCCGTATTGTATTTCGTAAATTGTTTTTTGTCTGCAAAATATTTTCATATACTGCAATTGTTACTGTTCTAGCATAACCTGGTCTTGAAATTCATACTCATGTTAGCTGATTGGAGCTCTACAGAGGGAAAAGCTTGGCTATGCTATGGCTACAGTAGTTCCTGGGTATAGATGACATTTTTTGCGGATGTCAGCTGGAATAGCAGCAGTTCATCTAAGCACTCAGTGAGAACTTCCCCTCATGGTTTTAGTTTACTGTAAGTCATCCTGAAGTTGACCCAGCTGCTGGGAGACCACACTGGCTCCACCAGGAAGCCAGAAACCCGGCCACCAGCAGAAGTGGTGAATGCAGGATTGCAGCAGATCGGTAAAGCATTGGTTATTGGCAGGAGGGGGCAAAGGGAACAGTTGTCCCGGGCCCAGAGAAAGCGGGGGCCCAGAATTGCGTCTTAATTTCGTTGTACAGTATGTATTGGGTACGTAACTTTCAGACGAGTTTGTCCTGGGTCAGGCCAAAGCTGTCAGCGGCCCTGGTTGTTGGCGCCAAGATAGCCTTTTGCTGTTAGAATGTTTGTGGGGTATGATGAGGGCACTTAGTTAACCATTTCAGGTTAACAGTTTCTGTGTTTCGTGGCTCACAACTGGACACAGACACACAGACACACGCACATGCACACACACGCATGTACACACACACATGGACACACACGCACGTACGCACACACACTCACACACATGTCTTTGTAACAATGTGTGTGCGGTTTGTGTGTGTGTGTGTGTGTGTGTGTGTGTGTGTGTGTGTGTGTGTGTGTGTGTGTGTGTGTGTGTGTGTGTGTGTGTGTGTGTGTGTGTGTGTGTGTGTGTGTGTGTGTGTGTTCAGGATGAGGATGGTGATACGTACGAGGCTCCTCCATGCGAGAGGCCGGCAGTCAAGGTGCCCACTCGGCCCCCAGAGGAGAACGTTTACCTTGGTAACCAAACACACACACACACACACACACACACACACACACACACACACACACACACACACACACACACACACACACACACACACACACACACACACACACACACACACACACACAAACCACACACCACTCACACCGCTCACATTTCACCCGACTCACATTTCACGCAAATTTAGGTCTAGATATACTTCAAAAATGCTTCTTTGGATAATGTTTATTGCAAAACAAAAAGTTTGGCGACCAGTCTGTGCCTAGACTTTGAGCCGTGCATTGCTTGGTGGGTCTGCCCACAAAAAAATGAGAAACACTAAAAGTAACAAAAATGAGGTGCACACAAGGCTTGTGTCGAAGATTGTATATTGAAGCCATGAGGTAGTGCACAGAACAGAAGTAGTAGTGTAGCTCCATTTTTATATGCACTAGCTTCCTTTGTTACTTTTCAGCTACAATATATACAGTTTTCCGACACCAGCCTTGTGTACGCTTCATCTTTATGTTTTGGAAAATGGTTACCTTGGTAACCAACCACCCACACCGACCACATCACTCACACCAGTCACATTTCACTACTCTATCAATATAATGGTGCGTATGTATGTATATTTAGGCCTAGAGGGTCCATAGTTAGCCCTGATGTCTCCTTATGTGGGCACAGTGACCAGCCGTCAAAGGAGATTGGCCCCCACAGAGATTGGCCCCCACAGAAGAGAATGTTTACCATGGTAACCAACCGCCCACAACAACCACATCAACCGAAACACTCACATTTCCCCTATTCAGCTGCACTATTTATCTACCAGTAGGAACATAACCTAAGGCCTACACACATCAAAATTGCCCCTGTTTTTTCCTCTCTCTATATATCTGTCTGCGTGCGTGCGTGCGTGTGTGTTTGTGTGTTTGTGTGTTTGTGTTTGTGTGTAGTGAAGGGCCGGATTAAGATGGCCTGGGGCCCCTAGGCTACAGGTTGCTGTGGGGCCCCCGGAAAGCAAATTTTACAACAAATGTACGTAAACATTGTCATAATTACGAGCTACAAATGAAGGATAATATGTCTACCAACTCTACTCAACACGACAGATTATTTATTTTTCATTTTTGACCAATCAGGGGCCCCCTGGCAGGTGGGCCCTCCCAGGCTGCAGCCCTATCTAGCCTGTGCATTAATCCGGCCCTGTGTGTGTGTGTGTGTGTGTGTGTGTGTGTGTGTGTGTGTGTGTGTGTGTGTGTGTGTGTGTGTGTGTGTGTGTGTGTGTGTGTGTGTGTGTGTGCGGGCACCTCACCTGTGTGTGTTCCCCTGTAGATGGGGGCTTCAGTGGCAGGTCGTCCAACCCCGTGGTGCCCATGAGACAGGCTGCTCCACCCCCACGACCCACCAAGAGCAAAGCGGCCGTGAGTGGCAACACATCTCAAGACTCAAGATTCAAGATTCTGTTTATTCAACACAAGAGAACACACAATACATGATGCCACACAACACACAATAAGTTGCCATAAATGAGATGCATAAAGTGTAGTGGTGTGCATTGGCACTGCTCTTACGATTCGATTCGATTGCGATTTAGGAGGTAATGATTCGATTAGCCCGATTCTACGATGCATTGCAATGCATTACATGCCTACTAAAAGCAAGGACAACATTTTCATCAGTCATAAGGCAATACAAGCAGTCAGATTCTGAACAACATGTATTGGCTGTTGTGTGTATCAGTCCTGCTGCTCTGAAGTGCTTTAATGTAATGTAAAGTTTGTTAACTCTCAGTCTCTCTCTCTCTCTCCTCTTCTGCATATACAGTATATGTATATATCTCTCTGTCTCTAAAGATAACTCTTTTGTCCATCTGCCATAGAAACCAATGTCACCGCCTGCAGACCCTGAAGATTTCTACGTCGACCCCAATGTAAAACGTGAGGAATATAATAATGTTATACTCTCTCTCTCTCTCGCTCTCTCTCTCTCTCTCTCTCTCTCTCTCTCTCTCGCTCTCTCTCTCTCTCTCCATAAAAACTACGCCCGTAACGATGCATTTGTTGCTTGCTTGTCACTTCAAAGTCAGTTACTTACAGCACTTGTGTAGCTCTAGTCACTTTGGTGGTGCATTCCATTATGCACACTCCCGTCCGCCACCTGTGCTTGTGGCCTCGCCCCTCCTCCGTGGAGAAAGCAATGCAGTTTCTCAGCTGTCTGCCTAGCCACAACAACTTTTGAGGAACTGTTTTTCCATTCACCATCCCATTTGCAAATGAGAAAAAGACATTAGAATTGTGCCTTCGCAAGATATTGAATTAATTTTCTGTCGTCAGTGACATCATCATGGTATCACAAGCAGGCAAGTGAGCAAGGGAGGACGGAAGTCCGCAGATTGGAATCCACTCTCTGTGTTTGTGCAGTGACCATTACCTTTCAAAGTGCACTACCAACATGCTACCACAAGAGGGAGATATCCCCATGATCAGAGCAGTGGCCATGGGTAGACTCATAAACTAATGTACAAACTTATCCGTTGGCAGAGATGTATAAAGTAAAAGTACTCTTACAATGTATCTCCCTCATTTGCTACTGTGGAATAGCTGGTGTATAAACTGTGTCCGCTGTGTAAGCACTGTTGTCATTACATCAGGAAGAGTAGTTCTAGTTTATACACCTGTTCTTTGGTTAGTCCGCTAGTAGTCTTATACCTGACGTACACATTAACTTTTAACCTTCTGTTTTGTGCCTTTATCCGTCTGGGTGCACCAGCTCCTGAGATTGATCGGAAAGAGAAGCCCGGGAAGAAGCCAGCCATGCCCAGGCCAGCCAGACCTCCCCCCGTAGCCAGCCCACCAGAAGAAGGTCTGGAAATCACTTTTAATCTTAATTAGTGGTGTGCATTGGCACTGCTCTCACAATTCGATTGGATTATGTGATGGAGTGACCATCACTAGGGTTGTGGGTGTGTTCTGACTAACATGCCAACGAGCCTGGCTCTTTAGCCCCAGTTTACTATCCCAGAAGGTCTGGGTTCAAGTCCCAGCTGGACTCTCTACTCCCCTTCGCTACAAATGGTGTCAGATGTGGGATGGTACCGTGAGGCCATCGTAAGCGTACCCATTGTGTGTGAGCCGTAATTCCATGTGAGGAACCCCCAGGATTGGTGACCCCGGTGTGAGGGACCCCAGTGATGGGTGAAGCATTGAGGATGGGGCACACTGGATGGGAGAAGCATGAATGGCAGTTGCGTGAGGGACACCATGAGTGTGTGAAGCGCACGGGTGCGCTTCCCGAAGGGGAAGGCAGTGTGATGGAGTGACCATCACTAGGGTTGTGGGTGTGTTCTGACTAATATGCCAACGAGCCTGGCTCTTTGGTGTAACGGTCAGAGCCCCAGTTTACTACCCCGGAAGGTCTGGGTTCAAGTCCCAGCTGGGCAACTCTACTCCCCTTCGCTACAGATTACAATTCGGTTGGTAACGATTCGATTCGAGTTGATTCAGTCCGATTCTATGATGCATTGCAATGCATTACATTTCTATGATGCATTGCAATGCATTGCATTTCTGCTGAAAGCAAGGAGATTTTTTTCATCATGAGGCAATTTAAGCAGTCAGATACTCAACAACATTTTATTGGCTGTTGTGTGTATCAGTCCTGCAGCGTTACTGTAATGTAAAGTTCATTTGCTCCAGAAATGCCCACAAAAGTAATTGAAACTTGGAAAAATGTGCTGCATCGATTATGGCATTTGCTCAATCGATTATTGAATTGTCCTACCCCACATTTGAATTATTGTCCTACTCCACGAATTGATTATTGTTGACACCACTAGTCTTAATTATCAATCCTCCAAGTACCCTTCTTTTTCATTGCTTGAATTACAGTTCCTTATCACATTTGCAGCATATACTGTTACCAAGATATTGCTGTGACACAGCTTGTTTTTCTTGTTCTTCAGACGATGTGTACTTGGATCCAAATGAAGGACAGGTAAGAGTGTGTCTTACAGCCATGAAGGCAATAAACGTATTGGAGACACTGAACTTGTGAAACTGTTTGATTTGAATTGTGCAGGACCTTGCATTATCCTTACATTGAAAAAGATAATAGTTAGGTAACACTTCCAAATAAGGGGCCATAATTAACAGTAAAGTAGCTATAACCTAATACTTAAGTAAGGGTTAATAATCATTACTTAACGCCATATTAGACACATATTAATTGTTATTAATACATATGTTGAGCATTAGTAAGCAGTTACTTAACTATTAGATAACAATACCATATTATTATTTAGCTAATATATAAGTAAGGGCACAGTTAATAGTTAAGTAGCTATCA
Organism: Engraulis encrasicolus; assembly: GCF_034702125.1. NCBI lineage: Eukaryota > Metazoa > Chordata > Actinopteri > Clupeiformes > Engraulidae > Engraulis > Engraulis encrasicolus. Next base: position 41,502,578 of record NC_085859.1, on the reverse strand, counting down.
GGTTATTCTTAACTAAGGACCAAAATTAATACTTACTTAATACAAAAGTATGGCATAACTAATGGATAAATAATACATAAATATTGGGAGTTGGGACTCTTATAATAGAGTTGGCTGAGGATAACTAATGGTTAATTAATGGATAGATATTGGTGTTTGGGACCCTTATATTAGAGTTGGCTGCAGATAACTAATGGTTAATTAATCCATAGATATTGGTGTTTGGGACCCTTATAATAGAGTTGGCTGCGCATACCTAATAGTTAAGTAATTAGTCTACTGTGACGTCTAGCGTTCACTCGTTCAAATCACTGTAACAATGGCAACAGGAGCCATTATATAGCAAGGATTGGACGTACACTTCTCAATGATGGTGGGGTGATGAGATGTAATTTGTTCATATACCACTTATTAGTTTTAATGGTAAAAACCCTACAATAAATGCAGAACATTATGAAGAGTAATAGTTTTGAAGCGAAACTAAACCATTCCTTTGTGATAATTAAGTTAATGTCTGAAAATATTAGCTCCAAGAAGTGCAGTGCATGATGGGTACTCAATCTACAGACAATATTTCGGTATTATTTATTCATTAGTTATGCCTTACTTTTGTATTAAGTAAGTGTTAATTTTGGTCCTTAGTTAAGTATGACCTAATAGCTACTTAACTATTACTGTACCCTTACTTATCTATTAGTTAAATATTTTTTATGCTATGAACTTGTAACACAAGGTAATAGTTATCTAATAGTTAAGTAACTGCTTGCTAATGTTTGACATATGCATTAATAACAATTAATATGTGTCTAATGTGGCGTTAAGTAATGATTATTAACCCTTACTAAAGTATTAGGTTATAGCTACTTTGCTGTTAATTATGGCCCCTTATTTGGAAGTGTTACCAATAGTTATTTAACCCATTAAGAAACGGTGCTATGAATTTGCTGTTATTAGAATGCAATGACCAAGTTGTAGTGCATTACTGAAGGCCCTATGTTTGTCATTGTACTGTACCACTATCGTAGTTGACTTTTCAATGACTATTGCAGTGTTTCACTGTTGGAACGACGTGCACTATGAGGCTATGGCTACGAAGTGGTTTTGTTTTGAACCTAGGATGACCGAACATGGAAACTGCTTTGCACTTTTGCAGCTTGGTGCAAGCTGCCATATTAACCCATTGATGCCTAACGCTCTTGCAAAAAAGGCTGCTGAAGGCCTAAGTCCTTTTTAAGAAAAGGTACCATAGCCTATAAAAAACGAAATATCTCTGAAGCACATGAAACATGCAATAAGTAGCTTTTAAACGTTAAGGCCATCATCTTGCATTAGAATGTGTTCATTCAGCTCTAACATACCAAGATTTTGAATAAAATTGTCTAAAATCATGAGCCTGAATGTTGCATCATGCAGCTCCAGGCGTCAGGGCCAATGTTGCGCAACACAACATCCATCATCAATGGGTTAAGAAAGGACAGGAAGCCAATATATGATTGGTATGTGCAAATGCCTTGTGTGGTCTACTGTATGTTTATATTCACATCAGTGTTCTTCATAGGGTGATGGAGACGACTTGTACCTAGAGCCTGCAGCAGGTTAGTGAACACACATGCATCTGCCTCCCATTTTGGCCACAAATGTGCCCGAAATACAGGTGCACACACAAAGACACAAAGACACACACACACACACACACACACACACACACACACACACACACACGCACACACACACACACACACACACACACACACACACACACACACACACACACACACACACACACACGCACACACACACACACACTGTGGTAACCTGTAATGCATGAACCACAAAATACTGACGCTGAGGTTGTACTTTAATATAAGATAGTATGTAAACATATACATATTACGGTGTCGGAGAGAACTGTCAAACACTGCTTGCAATTGTAACACCTGATCTTCCTGATCTTCTACCGGATAATACACATTCATACATTCTATGGTTGCCAGGCGCCACCTATTGGTAATAATTAATATTGCCCATGTTTACATCATTACAACACACGCACTCACACATACACACACATACACTCACACACGAGCGCACGCACGCACGCACACACACAAGCACACACACACACAGACTCAGACCATAGTGTGAAGTTATGATCTCTATTACAGCGACGCCCCCACCTCCAAGAGAGCCTGCATGGAAGCCCTCTCCACCCAAAGCAGCCGCGCCCCCACCCAGCAGACGAGAACCACCGCCCACCCTGTAAGAAACTTGGATTTGCTCTATCTGTCTATCTATCTATCTATCTATCTATCTATCTATCTATCTATCTATCTATCTATCTATCTATCTATCTATCTATCTATCTATCTATCCATAAAGGGTATCTATTATCATACCCATGTTATTCCACTGTACCTAATGAGGGATTTTAATATTTCATTTTCTTTTACTTCCATTTTACACACCTCTGAAGATATGTGATTGGTTGACATGATAACAATGATCAAGCTGCCATTATATTACTGTGATGATGTGCGCTTTACGTACTGTGACTGACTCATGAGCTGTGTGTTGATCTCTGCCTGTATATGCAGAATGAAGCCTCCAGTTCCAAGATCTGTAAGTATTAGTTTATTAGTGTCTGTGTGTGTGTGTGTGTGTGTGTGTGTGTGTGTGTGTGTGTGTGTGTGTGTGTGTGTGTGTGTGTGTGTGTGTGTGTGTGTGTGTGTGTGTGTGTGTGTGTGTGTGTGTGTGTGTGTGTGTGTGTGTGTGTGTGTGTTTTAGCGTGCGTGTGTGGGTATTTGTGCAGCTATTTGTGGGTGTTGTTTGTGTGCATGCGTGCGTGTGCGTGCGTGTGTGTGTGTGTGTGTGTGTGTGTGTGCGCGTGCGTGTGTGTGTGCGCGCGTGCGTGTGTGTGTTGGCATTTCCAGCATCCTCATGGTCTCTTTTGTCTTCTCCAGAGCACTCTTCCCCACATGGACATTAGAGCAAGTAGGTACTGTGCTGTAAAGGGCTGACTATATGGCAATGTTTTTCTCTGTAACTGATCATTTTGCTTATCGTTCACACACACACACACACACACACACACACACACACACACACACACACACACACACACACACACACACACACACACACACACACACACACACACACACACACACACACACACACACACACACACACACAGGCCCGGATTAATGCACAGGCTAGATAGGGCTGCACAATGGGGGCCCCGTCTGTCGTGTTGAGTAGAGTTGTTAGACATATTATCCACACACACACACACACACACACACACACACACACACACACACACACACACACACACACACACACACACACACACACACACACACACACACTAATAGCTGTATTCCTTCTTAGTTCCTCCACCAGAGGTCCGGAGATCGTCCTTCCCAAGCAAGATGCCCCCACCCACACCTGTCAGCAAGCCCCCCCTGCCCAACGCACTCAAGGAGGCCAAGCCCTGGTAATGCACCCTGGTCAACACTAGAGGAGGACATTTTTCGGGAATTCCTGTGGGTCATGCGGAATGGGAGTCCAATTTTTAGAGATGAACGGGAGCGGGAATACAAATGAATGGAAGCGGGCAGGAGCAGGATTAAAAATGGACGATTTTGAAATGTTTTTGAGTGGGAGAAGGCGGGTTTGGGAGACATTCTTACAGGAGGATGGGATTTTTTAAAATTCCAGCCCGGGAAGGGATTTTTTTCTGTGACCGGGATGGGATGGGAGTGAAAATCCACTACCGTGTCTTGCTCTAGTCAACACATCCCATCTCATTGTCTCCCTCTCTCATACACACATAGAGCTGCTCACAAACTGACATCATCTTATATGATGATCATGGTGGTGATGATGATGATGATGATGATGATGATGATGATGATAATGGTGATGGTGATGGTGGTGATGATGATGATGATAATGATGATGATGATGATGATGATGATAATGGTGATGGTGATGCGGATGATGATGATAATGGTGATGATGATGATGATAATGGTGATGGTGATGCGGATGATGATGATAATGGTGATGATGATGATGATGGTGGTGGTGGTGGTGGAGCCCATTCTTGGGGAAAAATCAACTAGGTTATTCGTAAAGGCAGCACTAGGCTTAAAGTGGATTTTTTTCTGTTTTTCTCGTAAAGACTTCACGTTTGGCTTGAGTTACTGTTGTGTGGTGATGATGATGATGATGATGATGATGATGATGGTGGTGGTAGTGGTGGTGATAATGATAATGATGGTTGGTGATGGTGACAAGGATGATGGTGATGGTGGTGGGGTTGATGATGATAAAGGTGATGATGATGATGATGATGATGATTATGATGATTATGACATCGGTGATATTTTTTATTTATTTCAGTCCCCCTCCCCCTCCTATGATTGACAGTATCGGCCAAGGTGAGAACCCCCCTAGACGACCCCCCCCCCCAAAAAAAAAAAACACCCACCCACCCACACACACCCACACCCACACACACACACACACACACACACACACACACACACACACACACACACAAACAAATACAATAAAAGTAGAACACAACTCTGAAAATGTCTGCTTTTTTCTCTGTCTAGCCCCCTTACCGAGCCCACAAGGTGGTTCAGCATCTGAGAATGAGGTTTGTACATGGCACGTTTGCTTGTGTGGTGTGTGTGTGTGTGTGTGTGTGTGTGTGTGTGTGTGTGTGTGTGTGTGTGTGTGTGTGTGTGTGTGTGTGTGTGTGTGTGTGTGTGTGTGTGTGTGTGTGTGTGTGAGAATGAGGTGTGTACATGGCTCTATTGCTTGTGTGGAAGTGTAGTGGTGTTGGGACGGTTGGATGTCTCCAGGGCTCTAAGTTAACTTTTCATCACCAGCCAAAATGGCTCATAGATGCTAACCTTACTAGCCAAACACACACTCACTAATGGGTCAAAGTGGCTAGTAAGTTGGTCTTTTCTACCGGACAAAATTAATTTCTACCAGCATTTGGCTGGTTGGCTGCTGTTGATTTATTTAGAGCCCTGGATGTTTCATATTTGTGTGTGTGTGTGTGTGTGTGTGTGTGTGTGTGTGTGTGTGTGTGTGTGTGTGTGTGTGTGTGTGTGTGTGTGTGTGTGTGTGTGTGTGTTCATAGTTTGTGATTAGTCAGATAATGGTGATTCACATTTCTCTTTGATTTCCCAGGAGAACAGGGAGTGGTTTGCTGGGAACTGTGATCGCAAGACAGCAGAAGACCTACTGCACAGAATAAGCAAGGTCTCTCTCTCTCTGTCACTCTCTCTCTCGCTCTGTCTCTCTCTCTCCATCTGTCTGTCTCTCTGTCTCTCTCTCTTCCACCCACACACACACCTACACACATACTCCTCTAATGCACACCAATCTCACTCCTCTAATTATGAAATTAATTATGTATTTATGCTATTATGTAAATACCTGTGTGATGTTTACAAAAATGACCACCCACACATCCATTAGCAGACACAGACAATCACAAACACACCATACATACTACAGTACGTGTGGGCATAAGATGAAGAAGTTACAGCTCATATTTGTGTGTGTGTGTGTGTGTGTGTGTGTGTGTGTGTGTGTGTGTGTGTGTGTGTGTGCGTGTGTGTGTGTGTGGGCAGGATGGGGCATTCTTGGTGCGTCGGAGTTCGGCCCAAAACGCCCGGCAGCCGTACACGCTGGTGGTGCTATACAGGCAGAAGGTCTACAACATCCCCGTACGCTACATAGAGGAGACCCAGGGATACGCTCTGGGCAAGGAGGGCAAGAAGAACGACGAGGTGGGGACACACAGACAGACAGACAGGCAGATGGATGGATAGATAGATAGATAGATAGATAGATAGATAGATAGATAGATAGATAGATAGATAGATAGATAGATCGATAGATCGATAGTTCGGCGGCAGGCAGATAGATAGATAGATAGATAGATAGATAGATAGATAGATAGATAGATAGATAGATAGATAGATAGATAGATAGATAGATAGATAGATAGATAGATAGATAGATAGATAGCAGTACCTCATTTAGGGTTATCGTGTGTTAAGTTGCTCCCCACTCCCGCTTCTCACCCCTCACCAGTACGCCCCCACAACCCTTCTATCTACCATGTTGACCGGGTCAGACTCGGACAACACCACGAGCCACATGCTCGCCTAGCCAGGCCACGGCCATGCTAATGCTCGCCCGGATCCCAAGCCTTTCCGAGGCAGAGCCACAAGTCACAAGTCACAAGTCACTCACCACAAGCCAAGGCTCCACAGTCTGGGCCAGCGCCCTCTCTTGCCACTAGTGTGGTTGGGCCTGTCACCTTAACCGATTGCTCTAGGTATGTGGGATAGACTCTTGGAACACGGCAAGGCAGATGGCCAGCCACCCTAATCGAACTGTGAGGTGACAGGCGTACAACTAAAGGACCATCAGATGCCAAAGTTACAAGTGGCTTTAGATAACACGGCTGTCTGTAAGAGAGTGAAAGCACATAACTTGTCTAATGTCAAAAATTATACTGTTATAATTATGTAATAATACTGTAACTGAGCCATTTTGTAACTATGTAAAATTATGCAGAAAGATTTAACTATCTCTCTTTCTTTCTCTCTCTCTGTCTTTCTCTCTCTCTGCAGGTTTTCTCGAGCCTTCAGGAGATTATTTTTCATCATCAGAATAACCCTCTTCTCCTGATCGACAGCAAGAGCCAGGCCAAGCACACAACCTACCTCACACAAGCAGCACGAAAATAACACGCACACGCACACGCACACGCACACACACACACACACACACACACACACACACACACACAAACTAACTTATTTCTTCTCAGCAGGTTACACACAATGATCTTCAACATTTCTCTCCCTCTCTCTGGCACCAAATTTTAAGCTCTGTGTACAATCTATGGGCCCTATGTACAATCAGCTCCATTTATCATTTATCTGTGTGGGCTCCCTATATACATGGTGGCCTGATGACTCAGTCACACTTTACCCCCCTGAACAACACCCTTGCCGAGACACACACACACGCACGCGCACGCACACACAGAAAAAAATATGAAACACTTTCACACTACATACTCCAAAATCAACCGCCTGTGTAGTAAGTAAACATGTCAGTAAATATCATATTATGCTACTTTGTCTTACATATTAATCTGTCTTCCAACCATGTGTACCATCTGAATACAATGTTTCAAATAAATACTTTCATGAAAAAGGACACATACTATTTCGGCATGACATTTATTTGAAGGCGTTCTATTGTCAATGCGCAGAGAGAACTGCGTGCCTAGGCCATAGATCTAAAGACTACAAACAACTGAATTGAAGCGATTAAAAAATGAAATTACTGTATGTTTCTTTCTCTTATCTGGAGTTTAGACACTGGTTCTCCGTGTGGATAACTCAAACAACGCTGACTGCTGAGCGAGCCAAACATGCCGAGCGTTCTAAAGTGCACGACTCCCCCATTCCTTGAGTAGGGGTTGGGGAGGCAGTGGATTACGAAGTTGTTCAGTTGGGGTCTACTTCGCAAGGCGGAAGTGAGAGTCTCTGTGTGTGCGAGTACGCGAGCGTGTGTGTCTATCTCTCCGTGTGTTGTTTTAAGGGGGAGGGTCTGGCCAGGAGATAGAAAAAGAGAGAAGGGGGAGTGAGACAACGATACGACGGCGTGAGCCGGTCACAGTTATTGACTGGTACGGATTTTTTTCTTTCGTCTAACGGGTCTTTTCGCTCCTACACTGCATAAGAAGACGACTCCCCCTTGATTTTCCGAGTCCCCCTCCCCAGTACCGCTTTCTTTCTCTCCGCAACTGAGACTCAAAAGTGCTGCAGGATGTCACAGGCACTCCCGATACGCTTTCAGGAACATCTGCAGGTAAGTCTGCGGAAATAGGAATTGTTTTTGCTCATCTGCCTGGGACTCGGCAAGACTGCATTCTGTCTCCCTGCGTCACTCTGGTGGTGCTGTCAGAACGCAATACGTAGTGGTTCTGTTTATAGCCACGGGCCTAGCCACTGCCCGGTTGTGGAATGACTTGTGAAAATTGAAGCAGTTCTTGCATGGTAGGCTACATAGCATTGCGACAGTGAAGCCAGGACCGCACTCTCCTCACAGTCGAAGCTGAACAATACAACTGCGACTCTCACGTTGTCAAGGTTGTGGGGAGAGGCGTATTAAAATGTGCTTTGAAAGTGGTGAGGCGTTTGGAGTGCGTGAGAGACACTTTCCAGGGCTAACTTGCTACCTCAAGTTGGGAAAACAGACAAGACGAACCTGGCAGACCCCCATGCATTGCCAAGCAAAATACAACATTCCTGACAGCGCCCGAAGCTCCCGGATAGAACCATGTGCCCAAGAGATTGATGCCCATGCGCGCGCCATGTAAACAAGTTGTCATAATATATGCCGCATCAAATAATCCTGTCACCACAGGGTACTTAAATCTAGCCCAAATATCTTAAACGCCTCGCGATTTTTGGCTGCGTAGCCTAGATTAAGGACAAACGAAACGCATCATTTTTTAACAGGCTTTACCATTTCTAGGTAAAATAATACGCTGCGTTTCTGAGACATGGCACAGTTTACCAACACTCCCACTCTCTTAATTGGGACATCAGTGCCATAGTAGGCTATGCAGTTTGCAGTATGCCGTGCGTCAAGCACGCAGAGTGAAACATGGCCAGGGCTTTCCCAAGTCCAGGTGGATCGTTGCTATGGTGACGCGGCGACGATGGGATGGAGATTTCACGCGCGTCAAACTTTTGGCCCAAAAGGTCGCTGAGCCATGAATTCACGAGCGTGCACGAGGGAACGTCAAAAGACAGCCACAGGAGGACTCTGTGAGGTCTGGATTGTGATTGAGACGGCTCGGTTGCACTGGCAGAAAGAGTTTCGTGATGGTTGGAAAGGGGCCGATGTCGTTATCGGAACTCTTGAGTCAGCGCACTACACATCAGCCCTGCCTTTCTCGTGAGCGTCGGCAGGATCCGTCTGACTGTGACACACTGCTCCTGACGACCATCTGCCTGTCAGTGCCTGTTGCCTACCCGTTTCTTTGTGCCGATGTTTTTTTTTTTTTTTACATAGAAAGCAGTCTCTCTCTCTCTCTCTCTCTCTCTCTCTCTCTCTCTCTCTCTCTCTCTCTCTCTCTCTCTCTCTCTGTGTGTGTCTGTGTGTGTGGTGGTGGTGGTGGTGTGGGTGTTACACTTGAAGTCCTTGTTGATGGGGTTAGGCTGGGAATACTACCTGTTTACAACTGTGGTTTGACAGTGAAGCTGTGGTTAGGTGTTTGGTTAGATTTCTTTATGAGTCTCTCCACCAAGGAAAAAATGTTTTGGAGACAGGGGGATTACAGCACCATAAAAGACACAAGAGGACAACGCCATCAAACAAAACCAAAATAATAATAATAAAATACAGTATAGGTACAGTACGGTGCGCACACACGCGGGACAGTGCCATGCTCAGGATACCTCAGTCATGGAGGAGGATGGGGGAGAGAGCACTGATTAATTACTCCCCCCACCAACCTGGCGGGTTGGGAGTCGAACCGGCAACGTTTGGGTTACAAGTCTGACGACCTGACCGCTTACCCATGACTGCCCCTTGATTGGGAAATGACCTCAAGACGGAATCGAACCCGGCCGAGTCCCCGTCATAACAGTACTGTGCTTTAGCCATCCAAGCCATGACCAAGGCCATGAGAGAGAGAGAGAGAATGAGAATGAGAATAGTATGGCATTAAACCTTTGCCATGTAGATGAAGTCGGTGGTTTGACTTTTTGTGTAGGTGGGTGCTACTCTTCTATGTACTCCAAATGGTGCTACTACATGGGGAGAGTTTGTGTGTGTGTGTGTGTGTGTGTGTGTGTGTGTGTTGGGATAGTTGGGTATATTTGGGATTGCATTAGGGTTGTACGAATGGAATGATTAGAAGGGTACGTATATACATACTGTATGAGGTTAAGGCTTGTTTGTATTGGAAATCCAAATTGTTTTCTTTGAAATATTTGGAATTTCAAACGAATGGACAGTCTCTCTCTCTCTCTCTCTCTCTCTCTCTCTCTCTCTCTCTCTCTCTCTCTCTCTCTCTCTCTCTCTCTCTCTCACACACACTCTCTCTCACACACACACACACACACACACACACACACACACACACACACACACACACACACACACACACTTTACATAATATAAAAGTGTAGTTAGTCACTACTGTGTGTGTGTGTGTGTGTGTGTGTGTGTGTGTGTGTGTGTGTGTGTGTGTGTGTGTGTGTGTGTGTGTGTGTGTGTGTGTAAAGCAGTAGTTGACTTGTAGGTTTTGTATGCTTGCTGTGCAGTTGCCAATTCAATTTATTGTTGCCTATCTTGAGGAGGGGCAGACTGTTGGCGGGAGTGTGTGGTATGTGAAATCCCAGTGCAGGGTGGGATTGAGTTGGTGTGTGCACTCCGTGCGGGTGTGTGCTTGTGTGGTCGTGTGTGTGTGTGTGTGTGTGTGTGTGTGTGTGTGTGTGTGTGTGTGTGTGTGTGTGTGTGTGTGTGTGTTTAGCAATAGTAGTGTGTGTGTGTGTGTGTGTGTGTGTGTGTGTGTGTTTAGCAATAGTAGTAGTGTGTGTGTGTGTGTGTGTGTGTGTGTGTGTGTGTGTGTGTGTGTGTGTGTGTGTGTGTGTGTGTGCAGGCAGGCAGTCTGAGGTGGGGGTGGGAATGTACCGTGAGATTTGATGCCCACGTCATAGAGGTAAGCCCTGGGAAGGAAGGGGCCACTCTGTGCGTGTGTGTGCGTGTGCATGTCAAGGTGTGTGTGTGTGTCACGGTGTGTGTGTGTGTGTGTGTGTCAAGGTGTGTGTGTGCTTGCTTGTGACGATGTGTGTGTCAATGTGCGTGTGCGTGCTTGTCATATTGTGTGTGTGTGTGTCACGCTGTGTTTCTTTATGTGTGTGTGTGTGTGCGTGTTTGATGCCCATCTCAGAAGCACTATTAGCCTTGGAAGGGCCCTGGCTGGCGAGCAGGAAGGAATGTCTGGAATTTGCCAGTTCTAGAACCTCGGGCCCCAGCTTACTTTGCTTTCTTCTTCTCATTCATCTCTCTCTATTTGTTTTCTCCTGCAGAGGTATCTTCCTTCTAGCCAACACAATCTTGGAGATTACATTGCAGTGTGTCTGCGAGCATGTGTGCGCACCAATGGCTGTGTGTGTGTGTGTGTGTGTGTGTGTGTGTGTGTGTGTGTGTGTGTGTGTGTGTGTGATTGTCAGTCAGAGAGAGGGAGAGAGAGCTTAAGTGAAAGAGCAAGAGACAGAGAGAACGTATTCGTCTTGCAAGCTGGCAAGCTATTTGTGTGTGTGTGCGTGCGCGCGCGTGTGTGTGTGTGCGTGCGCGTGTGTGTGTGGTCTGAACTGAACTGGAGAGCAGTGTGAATATCCCAGAGCGAGAGTAGGGAGGAGTAGGCTACTTTTCTCTCTGAAACCCCACCCCCCACTCCATCCCTCTCCGGCCCTGCCCCTCATACAGTAGCATAACGATTGCACACAGTGCCCCAGGGCAAAACAGTGATAGGGCCCCTCAAACAACTTGCTATGGTCACAATAGGGCCCCCACCAACAATATGGGAGGGCCCTGGGCCCAGGGGCAAATGCCCTGCTTGCCCTCTCTGGCCCTGCCCCGCCCCTCATATCATCAGTTAATTAGCCCGATTGTATTATACTGCTGACCTCAATGTTCCTACTGGAAGATTTTCTACAGATCGTTAGATTAGACATCGGCCAAATTGTAAGACTACTTGTTTCATAAATAGCCGTCTTAGCTCTGCCAAGGAAGAGGCGAAATCGCTGAATGCACACTGAAGTAAAGGGCTTTTTTGATGCCACTGCAGTAGCTTCTATGTATGTTAGCTTATTAGCTGAACTAGTTTTGCCTGGGGGTCTGCCCATTGGTCAGACAGCCCATTAGTCCGACAGCCCATAAGTCAGACAATAAGCCATACAGGAGCATCCTGCAGCTACTGGGGTAGGCTAGGCTACACGTGGGCACGTCTTTTCAGACAAAAACATGCCTTTACTGACGGTTAGAGTTAAAGGACCACTTCAGCCATTTTCAATATGCTGTTGTATTGCTCACGCTACCCTTGACTTGTCAGTACCTGGTAATGCTGCATTTTTCGGCTCAGCCCTTTCTGAGACCTGAGCTATTCTAATAGGGGCAGCTTTTGTTTACATTTTAAAAATTCTTAATATAGGCCTACTCCAAATATTTCCCAAAAGGTATCGCTGTTTGCTAGTTGTCTGCTGATGTTGTGTAACTTTTTGGATGTTTTGGGAATAAATGAAGATGGGTTTTTTAATGTAAACATTAACAAACACCTGCCCCCATCAGGACCAGGATCTCGGAAAAGGCTTAAGAACAAAAAAAAAATGTTCACGTACTGACAAGTCCAGGGTAGTGTGAGCATTACAACTGCATGTTGAAATTGACTAAAGTTATCCTTAAATAATTGTTTTGGTTTGGGCATAGTTATTACTTTTCTTAAAATTGAACATTTACAAACGTATGACACTAAAATAATTGTATACTGACAGAGCTTTTAATGACCTTTTAATGCCTTTAATGACAGCTGACCATAGGAAATGTTCTTGATATCTGTTCAGTTTTGCGAGACATACTGTAGCTTGGACTTATTAGCTGCATGCTCTGCCTATCATTGTTGGCTGCAGTGTGGAAGTAAGTTATTGTCAACTAGTATGTTGTTACATATGTAAAACCAAATGTGGCCTCCTGTTGTAAGAAATAAAATATCACATTATTTAATTTTTTTGCAAAAATATTATTAGAGGATGTCACAACAGAAAACATTTGAGAACCACTAGGCCAGTGTATGTCGGTGTTCACTGAACTGATGTTGTTTGTTGAGATTTCATACCTGGGATAACAGCAGTCAAACATACACCATCTTGCTGTGTTTCTCCAAACTACATGCAACGGCTTTCCGGTTTGTTCACGCAACCATCTGAGGCTTGTTTAAGTCAGAATAAATTAAGTGCCTGTAGTTTTTGTTGTCTTGAAAGTGGATGTTCTCTGATTATTATGCAGTCACTGCAGGCAAAAATGCAAAGCTTTGATCAAATTTGGCAATATTAATGTGCTGCTGCAGTTTTTCCCATTTATGAAGCTGACATGGTGACAGATTACACCATGTAACATGCAGCTCTCCCATTTACAGTAAAGATTGCCTACAGAAAGTGTTTTTGTTCGTTGAATGGAAATTAGGTTACAGAAGAGACATTGCAGAAACAGCTTCCCAGTCTAGTGTGTGTGTGTGTGTGTGTGTGTGTGTGTGTGTGTGTGTGTGTGTGTGTGTGTGTGTGTGTGTGTGTGTGTGTGTGTGTGTGTGTGTGTGCTGGGGGGTATGGCTTCAGCAGTCTATGGCTACAGCAGTCTGCCTGGTTTACCGTGTGCAGGTCTGTGCATGTGCATGCATGCGTGTGTGTATGGTGTGACTACGGCAAACACACACACACACACACACACACACACACACACACACACACACACACACACACACACACACACACACTGGTGCACAGCCTGCGTATCCGTGAGTATTTGTCACTGCTGCTAGCTATTGGTGACACAGGACTGAACTGAAGCCATGTGTGCATTCTCCATTTTCTAACCCAATCCAGCCTTATGATTGGGCGGCAGTGGAGGCAAATGCAGCCGTGCCGCACATGCTAACCCAATCAGCTCTCACCAGAGACAGGAAGAGGAAGTGGACCTAAACACGTTAGTGTCTGTCAGCTCCGCACACTGTTTCCCCTCACCTGCTAAATCAACAGCAAACAGGCTCCATTAAGACTAATCCTATCCTGAGTTGGGGTGGTGGATATGGCAAAAATGTCATATGACGATTTTTTTTTTATCATAAAACCTTGATTCTGTTTTTTTTTTTATCACAATCTTCCAAAATTGGTGGAACAGCGTGCGTTAAGGGGGACTGCAGAATTATAAAAGACATTGGGCTTATCAGTCCCCCAACACATCCGTGTGTCTCTGGCACTGACTTGCTTAATGATGGGAGAGAGGGGGTTTTCAACCATCCCAGGAAAAGCAGTTCAGAAAGTGCAGTGTTAAAATATTTACTAAACTGCTCCCACACTCATCTTTTTTACACATTACTCGTGTCTCTTTAGAAATCTTTTCAGTGCTCTCTCTCTATCTCTGACTTTGTATGTACAATTCCCTTCCCTTCTCTTCCCCATCTTTCTTTTTTCTTCCCTTTGTTTCTTGTTCTTCGTCTCTCTCTCTAATAGGGGTGTAAATAATAATCGAAATGTATATATGCATCGATCCTACGGACGACGATTTAATCGAATCGTATCGTGGGGCATTCTTCAGTATTGAAAATAATTGAATCGCTGGCCCTATCCAATGCCCTAGCTCCCTAACATAATATTAGTAGAAAAGTAATTGTTAAGTTAAATTCTTAAGCATCGAAAATAATCGAATCCCTGCTTCAAGAAATTGATACCGTATCGTATCGTCATGAAGGCTGTGATTTACTAGCCTTGCGCACCATCCTACGTACTTCCGCCAAGGGACTTGGCTCCGCACTACGTCTGGGACCTGTTTTCTGTGGAGCAATGTTGACCGGTAGGATTTGCATCAGTGTTCTGACAAACAGTCCTACATCGTAATTTTATCCTACGGTAGGATGTTCTGTCAGACATGTCTGTTAAACGGTCCTACATCGCCATAGATAGACGTCAGACATGTTTGTTCAACAACTTATAAGTTAAATCCTGTTTTTTTTCCCGAAAATGTCCGTCCTGCTTCCTGCAATGGCGTCAGATCAAACAACTTCCAGACCATGAATACGAAATGAAATGGTAGTATTATGGGATGGTCAGGACCAGGCTAGTGATTTACACCCCTACTCTCTAATGAAGATGTCTTGACCGGTAAAACCACTGCTGCATAAATTAAGAATGAAAGTTTGGGGTCATCACATCCATCCACACCCTGCTTCCCCTCCGCCCCTCTTCTCTACCTCGTGTCTGCACTCTCTCTCTCTCTCTCTCTCTCTCTCTCTCTCTCTGTCTGTCTCTCTCTCTCTCTCTCTCACACACACACACAGAGCGAGGGAGAGGGAGGGAGTATTTGCAGATAAAGTTATAAAAGTTATAGCTCATAAATATGAATAACTTGGGATGGTTTGTAGTTTGTCTTAATGTATCGTGAGCTCTCCATCTGGCCATGGACAAAGTAGGTCAGCAGCACAGACAAAAACAAAACCACAAAGACAACGTATAATGTATAATGTTCATTATGTCTAATGTTTAAATCACACTTGAGATTTTCTTTTACTTCAGACATGTAAAAGTTAGTTATCTTTTACCTGACATGTTTCGACGGTATAAAGGGTGGTTTATGCCTCGAGATCAGCGTCCCTGCGTCGTGATGCAGTGAGCCGCGCAGTTAACGGAGTGAAGCCCCCCCATCACGCAGGTACTCTGGGGCACCTCCCCAAAATTGTGTCTCGACGCAGGGAGTGATGGAGACAGCGACGGCGTGAAGGGCGAAAATAGGTCTCTGATTGGTCCTCTCGACCAGCCTGCTCTGTCCTCGAGTCGAGAACAAGCTACTTCCTTGTTCTAACCTTCGTCAGTCTACGGACTGTGAGCTCTTCATTAAATAAGTTGCCCGTGCTTTGTCGTTTCATTTATTTACACGAACCAAAGACAACACGTGCGCTTGCAAGTTACGACGCTGAAGTTATTTGGACAGTTGAACAGTGTTTCCGAGGTCGAGGAAACATTCCGCTTCGTCCTCGACAAATGAGCCACTTCTTTGTTTTAAACTACCACGGTGGCTGCCAGTGCGATCAAACATGCACATGATATAAGGATTTAATGTTTCATTTTCATTGTCGTCGAGTCTGAGAAGCTAAAAAACAACCGACACGTCTAGGTTGCTCTTTGTATTGAAGGCAGTTTGAGCATGGAATGACATTGCACATACCGTGCTTCAAAACAGGGCATAAATCAAAATTAACTGCATCATGGCTGCGACAAGCTCACTCTGTGGCACTGGCAGGAAGCATAACC
>NC_085859.1:41463930-41481430 GCF_034702125.1 Engraulis encrasicolus | reverse complement strand
CAATTAGCATTTCCCAAACGGCAGAGTTGACCTGCCTCCCTTGGTTTGCTAATGGCTGTATACTTCCCTACAAAGTGGAAGGAGTTTCCAATTTTCGGGAGCTCAGAAATTGTGTTGTATTGCTCTTAGCCTGACTAGAAGCAACGCTGAAGGTGTTGTGTCACTAGGAGGGCACGGCCTGGCTAAAAACCACCTGCCCAGCTCCTGTTCTCCCCTCAGCCCTCTTCATGAGATGCTGTTGCCTCCTGTCAGGGTGGCCAGATGAGGCTCATTATTTCCAGCCCAAAAATGCTCAAAACACGCCTGGAAGCACTGAATGCTGCCCAATTCTATTGATTTCTATGGCCAAAAATGTGGGTTTTTTTTGTTAAGTGCCATTTTTACCTGCAGGCGGCCATCATAAGCAGCCCAACTGGGCGGGAAACCGCCCAATCTGGCAACATTGCCTCCTGTGCTTGTGCTCCCCTGACTGGGCACCAGAGGTGGTCAAAGTGAAAAAACAAAACTTACCATGCTTAACTTGCAACAGAAGCAACTTCACAAGGTAACTGTCCTACAGTAATGTACCTGATTCTGTGCTGGTTGCCGTGGCTAAACGGTAGGGCACTCGTCTACTATGCGGCTGACCCGGGTTCGATTCCCGGCCCGGGTCCTTTGCCGGCCCTTCCCCGTCTCTCTCTCCCCACTTGCTTCCTGTCACCACTTTCACTGTCCTGTCATAAATAAAGTCAAAAAGTAAAAAAAAACTGGTGTAACCTACATGATATATACAGTAGTATAATGTGCTAGTGTTGTACTTGCGCCATAAGTGTATGTACTTCTAGTTTTACTTTGGCCACCTCCTCTGCCGGGCACTACTGCAGCTGACCCAGCCTGACTCAGCTGATCAAGATTCAGTACTGCTGGGTGCGATGCTAGCGTAGCAGGGCTCGCTTACAAAGGTCATGGGGGTCAGGGACATGGCACAAGAGATGTGGTAGGGGGGTTGGGGGGTGAGGTGCACTTATGAGGACAAGCACAGTCAGCTATTGCAGATATTTTTGAGACGTTGTTGGTGCACAGTGTTCCCTATATGTAAGTGTCAAAGTGACAAAAATCTCCAACCTGTATAGAACATTTGCTACGTTTACATGAGACATTTAATTCGGAATTATCTGACTTTAATTCTGAATAAATCTTAATTCCGCTTTGAAAACGTCATAAACACTTCTTAATTCAGAATTAAATGAATGATCAAAGGAAACTCGACTGAGCTATTTAATACTGAATGAGTTGTAAACGTAGCCATAGGGGATATAGAACATTCTCCTTGGGTAATTAATGCACCTTAATCACAAGTTTTCAACATAACGCAAGTTCTCAACA
Organism: Engraulis encrasicolus; assembly: GCF_034702125.1. Classification (NCBI taxonomy): domain Eukaryota; kingdom Metazoa; phylum Chordata; class Actinopteri; order Clupeiformes; family Engraulidae; genus Engraulis; species Engraulis encrasicolus. The sequence goes on along the minus strand of NC_085859.1, from coordinate 41,480,065 downwards.
TGATGTATTGTAGTCAATAATGTTCCCTTGCTTTTTAAAGTATTCTGCATAACCAAATGTAACCGCCTGGGAACGAACTGTTACTATTTTACACTCCTGGCGCTATAGTGTAGCTGTCTGGACCTCATGTCTATTGGTTTCTTCACAATCCACTCAAGTACTGTACATCTTCCAAATGTACTATGTAATTTGCTGTTTCAATATGACTGACACTGACATGTATTAGCCATGGTAACAAGTGCGGCACCGTTACTATTTGAGGAAGTTACTAGTGCTAAATTATCTAACCGACTAGCAATGATCATTGGTCATTTAAACAATTTAATTGCTCTGTAAAATAAAGGGCCAGCCAAAGCGTTGGATTTTTTGGAATGGACGGGAAACGTTTGCATGAAATAGAAACTCGTCAAGAATTAGCAAGAACATGCATTGCTAAAATGGCGATTTTCTTCCGGTTTCCGTGTCTTGCCCCACTCCCGTGGTTGCCTCACTTTTGAATCGAACATCCTTTGTCCATATTATAGTATATGTCAGTGAGCAGACCAGAGAACATGTGGTAGCATGAAAAATCTTGAAATGGGCTGGGTTAGTTGGTGTGCTAATAATGTGGATAGGCTAGCATATTCCTGCATTATTTTGTAGATGTTGCCTAATCCTTTCCTGAAAATGTGTGCCTGTCCCTAACCTTTGTTCTCTGATATCTGATTTGTTTGTCTGTTTCTATTCTCTGCTGCTGTAACTTACCTCAGTGATTCCTTACCCTTTTGTTTTGTGTTATACTGTATCTGTCTGAAGTGCTATCCGTAATCCCTCGCTATTGTAATGTGCAGCTCCTGTTTTTGTCTGTGTTTATGTGGCTCCGGAGGTGTTGTTAGGGAGAGTGTTTCTGAAATGTATCACTGAGGGACTGTTAAAGTCTCTTCAAGGGGACGCTAACACTGTGATAAAAGGCTAGCACAAACTGCTGCCAATTGCTAACTGTCGCTAACCCCTGCTAACAGTGCCGTCTAATAACAGTAACCCCACCGCCGCTAATGCTAACTCTTCCTTTCAGTTTGCCCACATCTTTCTTTCTTTCACTCTTTTTTCTCCTTCCTTTTTTGTCCCACTAACTCTGTCTCCTCCTCGCTGTCTACTCTTACAAAGACGGTGAGTTTGTTTATCTTACTTCTGTCTTTCTTTGTTTCTCTTTGCCTGCCCCAGATTTATTTGCTTTTTAAAATCCTTTGTGTGTCTCTCGCTGTCCTTCATGTGAGTTTGGTGGCACGTCTCATTTCACCTCCCAGTACTTACGGTACATAGTAGGCTATTTACTGGTCAAACAGTCTGGCAAAAGCCAAGAAGAATCTGTCTCCGTGGAGGGTGGGGGATGGTCTGATCTTACTCTGCCATTTAAATTCATTGGAGTTCCGAATTCAAATTACAGTTTTTCTCAATTGGTTTTGTACATTTCGCACAACAAAACAATCATTCTCAAAACTTCTTGTTCAATTGTGACTTCCTGCTGTTACCTGTGCATATGGTAAAATACGTTTCTCATAGTTTTCGGCATTTAGCAAATGCTTTCATCACCATGCAAATGGTTGTGTACAATTCTCAGTTTTTTCGTACATAATCAATTGCTTTTGTCATATCACTCAAAAAGCATTGTCACTGAATACATGAAACTATCTCACTCCCCAAAACATTTAGGCATGATTTATTTCAAATTCAAATTTATTTTGCTTTACAGTTCTATTTTTTTTTCACATGGGCCTGCGAGACAAGTAAAAAGGGGTGCACTTTGACACCTCGCACTTTGGGCGCACTTTGACACCTCAACCAGAGTTGGCTATTGTTTCTATTTTGCAATGAGAAAACCTGTCAATAGATAGGTCATACTCTAAATGTAGCCTATATCTTGTACAATCTTATCTGATCAATGTATTGTAAAGTCTATTTTACATAATTTCCCATCAAATCTAAACAACATTTCGCTTCAGAAAAGATCCTCAAGAGTGTACTAGTCAAGTGTACAACATGATTTGACTAGCTTGTCCATACCCTATGACACAATGACTAACCATTCTGCTGGCACTGACACGTTCATTGACACAAAAACTTGGTTTTGAAAGACACACTAAGGATTTTGAGCAAGATACGTGGTTTTGCAGGTCATCCACAGTGGTTTGCCATTTGTTAAAGCTGTTTTGAGAATGAATATTATGTTTTGCAAATTGCGAGAGAGATTCAAGAAATGTACAAAACCAATTGAGAAAAACTGTAAAACCCATATTGTGCTTTATTAGCTTGACTGTTACGATATAGCGTCGCAAAAGCATGCAAATAACAAACCAAAAGTGTGAATATAGTTACCTTAACCAATCAGTAACAGACTTCGTGCGTGAGTTCTGCGTCACCACTCTCAACTGTTTGCTGATTGGCGAACCGAGCTGGGAGGGTTTTGCCAGACTAGCAGCGGAGCCAAAATCTATGGGTGGAGTACATAGGATGGCGTCGCCAGGCAGGCTAACTTATTTATGAATTGTGGTGTATAACAGGTTTATGTAAACCCTTTGCTCTTCAGTTCATGATAGCACACACACTTCACTAAAGACACTTCAGTAAGAAGTGAAATAGATATACAGTCCCAGGAAAAAGTTTGTACACCCTTTGAAATTTCTTACATTTCTGTCAAAATTGATCATAAAACATGGTCTGATCTTCCCGGAAATCTCAAGAAGGAACAATCAGAGTCTGCTTTAATTAATTCCACCCAAACATTTACATGTTATCATATTTGTATTGGTCATAAGGTCATAACATTCCAGGGGAGCAGGGCATAAGTAAGTACACCCTTGCATTAAGTAGGTTTTAACCCTCAGTTAGTTGCAATATCATCAACCAGACTTGTCCTGTAGTTGCAGATCAGATTAACAAAACAATCTGTTTGCATCTTGTCTCCCTCATCTTTAGAGAACTGCCTCTCGTCAGCAAGGTTTGTGGGATGGAGTGCATAGCTTTCTTGACTTCATGCCATATAATCTCAATTGTTTTTTGTCAGGGCTTTGAATGGGCTATTTCAGAATGTGTATTTCATTATTATGAAGCCATTCTTAAGTCGATTTGCTTCTAAAGTATGGGTTGTTGTCACATTTCAGGACCAATACTCTTGTGTGCTTCAACTGTGTGACAGACTTCCTCACGTTTTTTCTGTAAAATATCACAATAAACTTGAGTTCATTGTTCCACTGATAATAGCAAATTGTCAAGGGCCTGAGGCAGCAAGGTAGCCGCATATAATGATGCTCCCACCACCATACTCAGAAGAGGAGATGTAACCAAGAATAGCTAAAAATGGGATTCATTCTGCCAATCTAAAATTAATGGGGTTTCTGTCCAAAAAAATATTGCTGCACCTTTGAGGTTTGCGAAAAAGCATTTATATGCTTCATAGAATTACTGCAAAATATTCTGTAGACCAACGTTGAAACCAAAGTTGAATTGTTCAGGGGAACACACAGTGTCATGTTGGGAGGAGAACTGGAGAACCACACCTTCACCAAAACATCATCTCCACCTTTGAGTATGGTGGCGGGAGTATCATTATATGCAGCTACCTTGCTGCCTCAGGCCCTTTTCAGTTTGCTATTATCAGTGGAACAATGAACTCAGAAGTTTATCGAGATATTTTACAGAAAAAAAGTGAGGTACTCTGTCACACAGTTAAAGCACACAAGAGGATGGGTCCTGAAATGTGACAACAACCCATACTTTAGAAGCAAATCGACTTCAGAATGGCTTCATAATAATGAAATACACAATCTGGAATAGCCCAGTCAAAGCCCTGACAAAAAACAATTGAGATTATATGGCATGAAGACAAGAAAGCTATGCACTCCAGACATCCCACAAACCTTGCTGACGAGCGGCAGTTTTCTAAAGAAGAGGGAGACCAGATACATCCAGATTGTTTTGTTAATCTGATCTGCAACTACAGGAAACATCTGGTTGAGGTTATTGCGACTAACTTAGGGTTAAAACCTATTGAATCCAAGGGTGTACTTACTTATGCCTTGCTGTCCTGTGAATGTTTACATCTTATGGCCAATGAAAATATGAAAACTTGTAAATGTTTGGGTTGAATTAGTTAAAGCAGACTCTGGTTGTTCCTTCTTGTGATTTCCGGGAAGATCAGACCATGTTTTATGACCAATTTTGACAGAAAGGTAAGAAATTTCAAAGGGTGTACAAACTTTTTCCTGGGACTGTATGTGATAAGAAAATGAAATGTCTCGGTCCAATGTCTCACAGCAGACAGATAGATAGATAGTGTGATGTATTGGTATTTCATATTGTGTCACACCACACCAACTGGTGGCGCTCTCGTACCTCCAATATGTATCATAGGACTGAATTGAATAAACCAGTGTGTAAGTACCCATCTGAGAGTCCGGTCATGTTTGTGTAAGCTCCAATCTTTGGCAAGATATTATAAATTGGCGACGAGTTAAGTAACCCACTAATGTCCGTTTCGGATGAAGAGGGCCCAGCTTTAGCAGTGGGGGGAGAGGAACAGGAGAACCGGATCGAGGAACAAGTTGTTCATAACGAACCCCCTCGAGAAGCACAGGCGCTGCCCGTACCACCACCAGTAAGAATGGCAACGCTCTTGGGACACATTGATGCTTACGACGAATCTTCGGAGCAATGGTCGACTTATGTCGAGAGGTTTGAGCATTTTATTGAAGCAAATGATGTTCCCGCTGGAAAGAAGGCGGCAGTATTCTTAAGCGTCATTGGGGCAACTACATATGGCTTACTGCGTAGCTTACTAGCCCCGGAAAAACCCAGCAGTAAAACTTACAAAGATTTAGTGGACACCCTCGACGGACATTTCTCCCCCAAGCCCATAGTAATAGCGGAGAGATTCCGATTTCACAAACGCAATCAGGAAGAGGGGGAGACTATTGCACAATATGTGGCTGTTTTGAAAAAGTTATCAGAGCATTGTGATTTTGGCGCCCATTTGCAAGATGCCATGCGCGATAGGCTCGTGTGTGGGCTGAATAATGAGGCTATCCAAAGGAAACTCCTGACGGAAGAAAAACTCGACTATAAGAAAGCAGTAGATGTAGCGTTGGCAATGGAAACAGTGGCGAGGGAATCCCTGCATTTGAAAAGTTCATTGAAAGTGCACGCAGTGTCCGCGTCTGCACCACAGGGTGGCGACAAATGTTTTCGATGCGGCAAGATGAATCACCATGAACGTGACTGCTATTATAAGGAGCAGCAATGCCGCAATTGCAATAAAAAGGGCCATATAGCTCGGGTGTGTAGAAGCAAACGGAATGAAACTAAGCAGGCAAAGTCAAAACAAGACAGTCAAATAAAACAAAAAAAATACAGAGATGCCGAAAAAGGAAAAATTCATAAAGTGGCAGCAGCAAATTCATCAGATGAGTCATCTGCAGGTTCAGACTCTGATTTCACTCTGCACATGTTGTCAACAGTGAACACAGAACAAGTGAAGTCTGTTAAAACAGGTCATGCAGCATCGTCAATGATCATGATTAAACCAAAAATTGAAGGCCAGTCAGTGGATATGGAGCTAGATACTGGGGCCGCTGTATCTTTGATCTCCAGTCAACTATACAAAGACAAATTTGCACACATACGTTTACGCAAGACAGATGTCCTTCTGAAAACATACACAGGGGAGTTACTGCAGCCCGAGGGAATGCTGAAGGTGTGTGTTAAATTGAACAAACAAAGGGCTAAGTTGCCTTTATATGTGGTTAAAGGAGAGGCACCACCACTGTTCGGCCGTGAATGGCTAAGGAACATCAACATAAACTGGCGTGAAATAAAGACAGTGCGAACAGGGCACAAGGCAAGTGAGGACACGCTGGAGAGTGTCCTAAATCGCCACACGGAAGTGTTTAGCAAGGAATTGGGAACACTGAAAGGATTTGAAGCGTCACTGACACTGAGGCCAGACCATCAGCCAAAGTTCTGTCAAGCCCGGGGGGTACCGTATGCGTTGAGGCCTAAAGTCGAAGCGGAAATAGAGCGTCTCCTACAGCAAGGGGTTATCGCCCCGGTTCAGTTCAGCGACTGGGCAACCCCCATAGTGCCCGTCATGAAGAAGAATGGAGGTGTGAGGATTTGTGGAGATTTTAAGGTGACGGTGAATCCAGCCCTGTGCGCTGAACACTACCCAATACCTCGCATTGAGGATTTGTTTGCGTCCTTGTCTGGGGGACATCGTTTCAGCAAACTGGACCTTTCACAGGCCTACCTTCAGGTACCGGTTAAGAAAGATTCTCGCAAATACCTCACAATCACCACCCACAAGGGCATGTTCTGCTACAATCGGTTACCATTCGGAATCACCTCTGCGCGAGGGAATTATGGACCAAGTGCTCCAAGGGCTGCCCAATGTGCATTGTTTTCTTGATGACATTCTCATCACAGGCAAAGATGATGTGCACCATCTGAAGAATCTCGAAGCGGTACTGAGTCGCCTTGAAAAATTTGGGCTCCGAGCTCAAAAAGAGAAATGTGAGTTCTTCAGGAGCTCGCTAGATTACTTGGGGCACACGATTGATTCTGTAGGGCTTCACAAGTCTGACGACAAGATCAAAGCCATTGTAGAGGCCCCTGTGCCTACTGATACGACTCAGTTGCGCTCCTTCCTGGGGCTCATTAACTATTACGCACGCTTTGTCCCGAACATGTCAACACTTTTACACCCATTGAATGCATTACTCCACAAGGGGGTGAAGTGGGAATGGTCCAGGAAATGTGATGAAGCTTTCCAAAAAGCAAAAGAACAGCTATCCAGCAAAAGTGTACTGACACATTACAACCCCAGGCTTCCAGTTATACTCGCCTGCGATGCCTCGCCCTATGGGGTGGGGGCAGTCATCTCGCATCGACTGCCAAATGGGGAGGAACGACCCATAGCCTTCGCTTCGCGCACCCTTAGCAAGGCAGAGCAGAATTATGCTCAAATTGAGCGAGAGGCTTTAGGAATAATATTTGGAGTCAGACGTTTTCATTCCTACCTTTATGGCCGTCATTTCACCCTACTCACGGATCACCGGCCCTTGACAACAATCTTGAGCCCTAGCAAAGCGACACCGTCCATGGCTGCTGCAAGACTACAGCGCTGGGCACTCATCTTGGCAGCACACGATTACACAATAAGGTACAGATGCGCCGCTGACCATGGTAACGCGGACGGTCTGTCGCGTCTGCCGCTGCCCATGCAACACAAAGAAGCACAAGGGGCAGTCGAGTCATTTCTGATAAAACACATTGAGAGTTTCCCAATTCACTGCAGTGAAGTGAAAAGACAAACCAAAGCAGATGTCACACTCTCCCAGGTGATCGAGATGGCGTTGACGGGTCGTTTTCCACCAGCCAAGGATGCGGACAGCTGTTTGGCCCCATACATCACACGGAAAGATGAACTGTCCGTACTTCAAGGCTGCTTAATGTGGGGTAATCGAGTGGTAGTCCCACCCAAACTACGTCAGCATGTCCTAGACGAACTCCACACCGGACACCCGGGTGTGGTTAGGATGAAATCCCTGGCAAGAAGCTACGTGTGGTGGCCGGGACTAGATCTACAGGTGGAGGAGAGGTGCAAAGGATGCGAACCGTGCCAACGAGGTCAGAAGAACCCTCCTCTCACACCGCTGCAGTCATGGCCCTGGCCAACAGGTCCGTGGCAGCGAATTCATATCGATTTCGCTGGCCCCTTTGAGGGGCGCATGTTCTTCGTCATTGTGGATGCTCATTCCAAGTGGCCCGAAGTCATATTGATGGATTCAACCTCATCTGCAAAAACTATTGAAGTTCTAAGAGGCCTCTTCAGTCATTACGGGGTACCAGAGGTCTTAGTCAGTGACAATGGGCCCCAATTTACTTCTGAGGAGTTTGCCCACTTTCTGACGTCAAATGGCATCACGCACAAACGCTCCGCTCCCTTCCATCCGGCAACGAACGGCCTGGCAGAGCGTTTCGTGCAGACATTTAAACACTCTCTGAAGTCGTCTAGGGGTACAGCCTCGGTGCAACGGCGACTTGATGCTTTCCTGCTACAGTACCGAAACACCCCCCACGCCACTACAAAAGAGTCACCTGCGACGCTGTTTCTCCGTCGCAGACTGCGCACCCGCCTAGACCTGCTGAAACCGAGCGTGTCAGCAGTGGTGGAGCGAGCGCAAGAGGACCAACAGCGACACCATGATGCACACGCTAAAGAGAGAACTTTTGAAGTGGGAGACCCAGTGCTTGTCCGGGACTATCGGAGAGGGGAGGAAAAGTGGATGACTGGTACGGTTACATCGCAAGCAGGCCCAAGGTCATACCAAGTTGAAGTTGCGTCAAATCAGCAATGGAATCGGCATGCAGACCAGATGATGGCCTGTCACCCCAGCATCGTGCAGCACGCCGCAGAGAAACAACCAACACCTGTGGCGCCTGCAACTGCAGTCGTGGCACCGGCCATACCTGACACCGGTGACGCGTCGGAGACAGCGAGCCCGGTGACGGTAACAAGCTCACCACCTTCAGGTCAGTCAGACACGCACAACAACCCTGCAACACCCCAGCCATCACTGAACAGATATCCAAGGCGGGTGTGCAAACCACCTGACAGACTGACCCTTTGAACAACCTGCCTGGTATGATCTCTGAAATGTTTAGTTACTGAGTGGTGTCTCAAGTATGGGGCACAATAATCCCCTGACACACTCAAGGTGTTGAGGCAGTCTACCCTCACCCTTAAGTTAGGATATTATGTTCAAAACGGTTGGATTAGTTACAGATGTAATGCTACTGTTAAAGTTCCGGAGCAATACTTTCAAGATCATTCTTTTGGGTTCCTGGTAACTGAATAAGAGGGGAGGAGTTGTGATGTCTTGGTATTTCATATTGTGTCACACCACACCAACTGGTGGCGCTCTCGTACCTCCAATATGTATCATAGGACTGAATTGAATAAACCAGTGTGTAAGTACCCATCTGAGAGTCCGGTCATGTTTGTGTAAGCTCCAATCTTTGGCAAGATATTATAGATAGATAGATAGATAGATAGATAGATAGATAGATAGATAGATAGATAGATAGATAGATAGATAGATTGCAGTACCTCATTTAGTAACCAACAAAAGATGTGCTCCTGGCAGGCATGACGTCCTGCCAACTGCAGCAGTGGCTATGTTTGAGCAACCCATGGCATTGGGCCTGGTGTGTGTGTGTGTGTGTGTGTGTGTGTGTGTGTGTGTGTGTGTGTGTGTGTGTGTGTGTGTGTGTGTGTGTGTGTGTGTGTGTGTGTGTGTGTGTGTGTTTTTTCCTATGCTATAATGACAGGGTTGTGGTCAGCCCGGTACACCAAGCTCACTGCTCTGGTTTCTGAGGCCACTGTGGTGTGTGTGTGTGTGTGTGTGTGTGTGTGTGTGTGTGTGTGTGTGTGTGTGTGTGTGTGTGAGAGAGAGAGAGAGAGAGAGAGAGAGAGAGAGAGAGAGAGAGAGAGAGAGAGAGAGAGAGAGAGAGAGAGAGAGAGAGAGAGAGAGAGAGAGAGAGAGAGAGAGAACGTTGGGTTGATGTTGTGTTTACAGCCACAGCTTACATTCCAATAAATCATGTTGAATTGCGTTTAGATCTTTTTGACAAAATGTGTCAACCTTGGGTTGTCTTTGCCATAACCGAATGTCACTTAAGGCCGACAGTCATAAAATGTTTATGACATGGACATCATGTTTATGACACGTGCATAACTGTGCCATGACACTGTTATGACATGCCTATGACACCGGCGTCAAGTCAAGTGTTACCCATCCATGTAGGTGTGACATCACTGTCATACCATGTTCCTGAGATGAAACATCTTTAGAATGGACATCCTGTATCAATTGAGATTAAACACTATTGATCGATTAGGAGATTTACAAAAACATGTAACTACCTCAACATTGGCAACGCTGAAAATGTAAACGAAGTAAAACAGAAATAAAACAGTGTTGGTGTTGTGATGGGTTGCAATGAGATCATCAGACAGTGCATGCGCTCTGGGCTTCTAAAGTGGGTCAAATCCAACACTGATGCTCTGGGGGACTATTCTCTGAGGGGGAGTTTCTTTTAAATGAGTGGTGCTGAATACTAAGACTCCAGGGGAGGTAGTGTTATAAAACGGGAGGTATTTAACTCTGAACCCCCCAAGGCAGTCAGGCTGTAAATTAAGGTGCAGCAACAGAGGAAGAGGAAGAGTGAGGGCAAGTTGGTCTCAGAGGGGTATTGTGTGTGTGTGTGTGTGTGTGTGTGTGTGTGTGTGTGTGTGTGTGTGTGTGTGTGTGTGTGTGTGTGTGTGTGTGTGTGTGTGTGTGTGTGTGTGTGTGGGTCCGTTTGTCCGTGTGTGTTGGCGTGCGTGCGTGCGCAGGCGTGCGCGTGCGTGCGCATGCGTGTGTGTGTGTGTGTGTGTGTGTGTGTGTGTGTGTGTGTGTGTGTGTGTGTGTGTGTGTGTTTTGGGGGTGAGGGGTGAAGGGTTATTTTTTCTTGGTTATTTTGCTAATGGGTAACTAGTACCAGGGTAAGTCTGAAACGAGTAGTGCCGTATCGGCTAATATTTTGGATCGGGTTGTTCTGGGCACAGTTTAGGATTCTTTAGTTGTGTTAGAATGAGACTCAATGGGAGGGTTCCACAAGGATAGTAATAAGGGCTCTAATTTACTCTTTTACATCACCAGCCAAAATGGGTAGATCTAATCTTACTTACTAGCCAAACACACATTCACTAATGGGTCAAAGTGGCTAGTAAGTGGCTGAAATTTCACCAGCATTTGGCCGGTTGGCAGGTGTCAACTTAGAGCCCTGATAGGAATGTTGTAGGGATGTTTTAGGAAGGTTGTGGGAAGGTTGAGGCAATGCTGAGGAAAAGCCTCATATGAGAAAAATAATTGATACTCGATAACAGCATGCAATACATCGATAATGATATTAAAACAATATTTAGAAATATAGCCGTGTGTTTTTCTTGTCACTAATTTGTCGGTCTGTGTTGAGGGCATGGCTTTGGCCATGGCGGGCTTCTTGCACATTTATTGATATTCAGACTGCAGAGTAATGTTTTACTTGTTAGCGATAATTAAGTCATTTTCGAGATAAGCATAACACCACTCTTGATATCGTGATTTCGATACATTTCCGATATATTGTGCAGCCCTAGGCAATGCTGAGGAAAAGCTCTATATGAGGCCATTTACAGGAGTACTGAGTCACCCTCAGCTGGTCAGAGTGAGTCACACACACACACACTCGCGCACGCGCACACACACACACACACACACACACACACACACACACACACACACACACACACACACACACACACACACACACACACACACACACACGCATACAGTACACACAAGCGCACATGTACACACACGCACACACACATACACACACTCCTCACTCACTAATTAACAAAAGAGCACTGGGCAGAGATAGAACGTCTACAACATGAGGAGGAGAAAAGCATTGAGCTGTACTAAATGACTCTGCAACCTGCCAGGGTGTGGCTTTAGTCTTTGTCGTTGCCCCATTGACCTTTAGCTTTTTATACTTTTGCCAGTAACTAGTAAAAGTGCTAAGAGCATGGATTCATTCTATTTCAAAGAATAATACATTTTACTTAAACTATTATTGAAGTGGCAGGTTGCTATTTCACACATTAAGCCCTGTTGTTATTTACATAGTCTGTGGTTGCAATGAAAATGTAGAACCTTTTGGCTGATCTGAGTATGTTAGCTTGATGGGTACTAGCGCACCTTCCAACTTTAATGACTGCAATGGTGCAGTCTTATAATCATTCCTAAAATGATATTAAACTTCCATGTACCGTACGAAGACATACAAAAATCACAGAGTGCTCACTCTATTTCATCCCAAACTAAAATCAGGGCTTAAAGAGTGAAATGCTGAAATAAGCCTATCCCACAACAATGTACTGAAAGTGTTAAAGAGTCTTATAAAATATATTAAAAGCTCAAAGGCAAACTTAGTGGAGAAAATGGGAAAGTTTGCGAGGGAAATTAATGGTTTTGGGAGTTTGTTATGTAACACTTAAGAAAAGGGTTCACATGTTACCCATTAACACATGCCCAGTGGTTGTCTCCATAAGTGACTTATATGACATGTGTTGCTGTAATTAAAACAAAGCAAGGGCCTACTGGATCCTCCTTACTATCATGTCAATTGTCAATGAAAGGACTTATTGGCAATGAACATATTTGTTAATACAGTACATCATTGCCTAACAAATGATCGATTTTGCTCAAACACTTTATAACACTTGGTAACACTTTATAATAATGTTTTGTTCATCAATGGTTAATTACATATATTTAGAAAGTCAAAGAATGCGCGCACATCAGTGGCACAGGTGCTGGACCAAAATACCAAACCAATGCTCCCAAATATTTAACAGTGTTGCGGACTTTTATTTTCTTTTTCATTTATAATTACATATATTTCAAATACATTTTATGCATCCATTATTATGATAAAGTGTTACCTTACATGTACAGACAAGTCAGGCATGTACTGTAATAGGGGTCAACATGTGAACCCTAAAATTCAGTTCAGACTGACCCTTATTGGATCTATCTTCCCATGATGCACCTGCAGCCTCACGGACGCTGCAGATCTTCAACATGGAGATGAAGAGCAAGATGAAGGCCCACACCATGCCGGACGACGTCATGTTCTGGAAGTGGATCTCCGTCAACACCATCGGCCTGGTGAGTTAGATACTGCCCTACCTACATGCCTTAATAATCATCCCCAAGGGCAGTGGTTCTCAACCTTTTTTGGAACAAACGCTCCCTTGACCTCATCATAAACCTCCCAACGACCTTGACCTCATCATAAGCCCCCTTAGTATTGAAAAATAAAAATTACTAATGCCTTCCAATGGGAACTAAGCCCCGCCTACACTCAGGACGAAGTCATGTTCTGGAAGTGGATCTCCGTCAACACCATTGGCCTGGTGAGTTACGTGATAGCCTGATTATCATTGACTGTCAAATCGTGACTTGGTCAGACCGAGAGTATAACAATAAACAGTTCCCAAACGGCATGGGTGACCTGCCTCCCTTGGTTTGCTACTGGTTGACTGGGGTCCGACAAAGTGGGTGGAGTTCACGATTTTTCTGGAGATCAGAATCGCACACTCTGGCTCTGTGTGACAGCACAAGAAAAACATTGATGACAATTTAGAGTTAATTTCTGTCAAGTTTACATGGCTCTTTCATTTAATTCCGAATTAATTTAATTTCATTTCATTTCATTCCGTTTACATGATGTTCTCAAAGCGAATTTCAGTTTCATTCGTAATTCAATTGAGCTTTATTACTTTATTACTCTATTTCTAAAGTCAATAATAATGTCAATGTCTGCATGGGAAAGTAAGAAACCTAATTTCAATTCTTTGTATGACCAGTGCATGTAAAGAAATTGACAATAAAACCGACTTGACTTGAGCTCCTTCTGAATGAAATGTCTCATGTGAATGAGGCCAGTGAGACCCTATGTCCACATTCCAGGTGACGGACACGGCAGTGTACCACTGGAGCATGGAGGGCGACTCGCAGCCCGTCAAGATGTTCGACCGGCACGCCAGCCTGGCCGGCTGCCAGATCATCAACTACAGGACGGACGAGCAGCAGAAATGGCTCCTGCTCATCGGCATCTCAGCACAGGTAAGGTGGCCGTGCACTGCGGATATGCAGCATGTGTGTGTGTGTGTGCGTGCGTGCGTGCGTGCGTGCGTGCGTGTGGGTGTTTATGTAATTGTACTAAAGTACTAAACCAGTGGCCAAATTATGCAGCACAAATGAGGCTGCGGTCCAAACAAAGTGCTCAAACGTATCGTCACAAATAGCACACACGTATGTTTTCATTTGTTCCAAACTCATGGCGGGCCAAATGTTTGCCATGCCTGGGCCGGATCTGGCCCGAGGGGCCGCCATTTGGAGACCACTGTACCAGAGAGAGTAGAGAGAGAGAGAGAGGTTCCATTGGCCCATTGTTTCCTGGTTCTATTATGGCCCCCCTTAGGCAGACCTAGGCAGACCTAAGGACTGTTCTATTCATTGTAGGAGCATTATGACACGCCCCTTTAGGCAGACCGGAACCTGGTCGCGTTAGGTGCCCATAGAAACCCTTTTATGTTGGCATATCTCTATATCCTTAAATAATCTCTGACTGTACTAAACTAACCCTACTTGGCATCTCTCCTCGATTGTTGCTTTGGATGAAAGCGTCTGTCAAATGTAATGTATTGTAATTTAACCCATTGATGCTGGATGTTGCGTTGCACAACATTGTCCCTGGTGCCTGGAGCTGCATGACGCAACATTCAGTGTAATGAGATTTGAGACAATTTTATGAAAAATCTTCTTATGTTAGAGCTTGATGAACACATTCTAATGCTAGATGAGGGTCTTAGCGTTTAAATGCAACTTATGGAATGTTTTCATGTGCTTCAGACTTCAGAGGCTGAGATATTGTGTTTTGTATAGGCTGAGGGCAACTTTTCTTAAAAAGTGCTTAGACATTCAGCAGCCTTTTTTGAAAGTGCTTTAGGCATCAATGGGTTAATGTAATTTAAAGTGTGTATTTGTGTTTCCCCACAGCAAAACCGTGTGGTGGGCGCGATGCAGCTCTTCTCGGTGGAGCGTAAGGTCTCCCAGCCCATCGAGGGCCACGCGGCCGCCTTCGGGCAGTTCACCCTGGAGGGCAACCCCCACCCCTCCACCCTCTTCTGCTTCTCTGTTAGGGGCGCCGCCGGAGGAAAGGTACCCCATCGTACACTACACTGCACTAGTCTTTATCTGTCTGGTACTCTCTCTCCCTCTCTCCATTTGCTTCTCTGACAAGTGTTATACATTCTCTGGAGCAGGGGTAAGGAACCCATGGCTCGAGAGCCATATGTGGCTCTTTTGGCAACTGTACCTGGCTCTTACTTACCTAGGGTTGCCAAGCGTCCCGTGAAATACGGAATATGTTATGGGCATAAAGTTATTACGTTATGGGTAGGGAAGTGCTATTACGTTATGAGCAAGTTATTTCGTTATGGTCTTTATTATGTTTCAAATGGGCCCAAATTATTACGTTATGGGCAGTTATTACGTTCTGGGTTCTAACAGTGACTTGCATTAGGAGACAAGGGCAGCCAATATAGTAGGGGCCAGTGCAGGGCTTTGTCTCCCCATCAATTTGTCCTCATCACTCACTCACTCTAACATCAGTCTCTCCCCCATCACTCCATCATCACTGTCTCTCCATCTCACCATCTCCTCGTCTACTCCCTCTCTGTTTGCTGTCTCTCCATATGACTCACTCTATCCATCTCTTCCTGGTCCCATCCCTCCCTCTCTATTACTCTTGCACCTCATCACTCTCTATCTCTATTACTGACTCTTTACGTACATTGTTTTCTCTTTCCACTGCCCTTGCACACTCTCTCTCTCTGCTTCACGTCTCCTCCCCTCTTTCCTTCCTGTAGATGTGAGCTTGTGTGTGTGTGTGTGTGTGTGTGTGTGTGTGTGTGTGTGTGTGTGTGTGTGTGTGTGTGTGTGTGTGTGTGTGTGTGTGTGTGTGTGTGTGTGTGTGTGTGTGTGTGTGTGTGTGTGTGTGTGTGTGTCTGCGTGTGTGTGTGTGTGTATGTGTGTCTGTGTGTGGGTGGCAGTGGAGCCTGCTGACCATCCATATGTCTCTGCCTGCCTCTATTGTTTTTGCTACTGCTGCGTATTGCTAAGTCGCTAGTGTGTGTGTGTGTGTGTGTGTGTGTGTGTGTGTGTGTGTGTGTGTGTGTGTGTGTGTGTGTGTGTGTGTGTGTGTGTGTGTGTGTGTGTGTGTGTGTGTGTGTGTGTGTGTGTCATACGTATGTTACATAGTCATGCACTGCACTGTGCCCATTAAACATTTATGACACTGTCATCATATCATCATGACTCGCCCATGACTGTGTCATCATGACACTGTTTTGACACTATTATGACACTGTTATGTCATACGTATGACGCCAGCGTCAAGTAAAATGTAAGCGAAAAAATATTATTTTGGCATACATGACTGTTGT
>NC_085859.1:41453930-41458930 GCF_034702125.1 Engraulis encrasicolus | reverse complement strand
ACTCTCACACATTAACATATGGATGTACAGTACCTGTAAATACACAATTGTGTGTGTGTGTGTGTGTGTGTGTGCGTGCATGCGTGCGTGCGTGCGTGGCTGCATGCATGCATGCGTGTTTGTGTGTGTTGCATACACACACACACAAAAGTGTGTGCATGCATATTTGTGTCTGAGTGTGTTGGTGTGTGGGACAGATACCCATTTGTGTGTACAGTATGTGGTTACGCATCTCTGTATCCACGCACTTGTCTGTGCACTGGAGCTGCGTAGCTGTGCTGCATCAGCAGCAGAGCAGGTTAGCTTAGCCTTAGCAGCTGCAGGAAGGAAGGGCTGACGTCAGACAGAGCGTCCACTGCAGCAGTAGCAGTAGCATCATTAGCATTAGCATCATGATCCATAGCATCAGCACCACCAGCCCCTTACCTTGCCAAACAACTACATTTCCCACGATGCTTTGCAGCTGGAGTGCTCGGAGGAGCTGGGGGATCTGGTGAAGCCCGTGGATCCCAACCTGGCTCTCAGCGTCTACCTGCGCGCCAACGTCCCAAACAAAGTCATCCAGTGCTTTGCCGAGACGGGGCAGTTCCAGAAGATTGTGCTTTACGCCAAGAAGGTAGGAAGTAAAAAGTGTGTGTGTGTGTACTGAATACGTATGTGTGGGCCCTGTGGTCCCTGAACGTCTATGTGGGCCCTGGTTGTCATGCACAGGGTTGTGGGCAACCCTTTTACACTGTGTTTGTGTGTGTGTATGTGTGCGTGTGTGTCTGTGTGTCTGTGTCTGTGTCTGTGTCTGTGTCTGTGTCTGTGAGTGTGTGTGTGTGTGTGTGTGTTGTGTGTGTGTTTTCTCTTGGGCTTTGTGAAGGTGCCCTCTGTTCTAGCGCCTACGCTGTTTTTTTCCATACGCTCTCTATTGCTGTTCCGGACGCCTATATCCTCTCATCAGGCCTTCCTTCATCCTTCCATTCTGTCTTTCTGTCTATCTCTCTCTCTCTGTCTGTCCTCTGTCTATCAATCTTGTCTTCCTTCCTACCTTTCTTTCTTTCTTTCACTCTTGCTTTCTTTCTTTCTTTCTTTCTTTCTTTCTTTCTTTCTTTCTGTATTTCACACTTTTACTCGTCTTGTCTTTTTTTTCTTCCTTCATTCCTTTATTTCTGAATGTATGGTAAAGCTGGAGTATGGGAAAGAGCAAAAAGAGAGGCATTCTTTTCCTACTACTCAATTTCAATAAGTGTCTTTTTCCATGGTGGTTCAGTGGTTCTAGAACATTGTCATAATAAAGCCACTTTATAAGTCCAATATCTCTTTCATCTCTTTTGAGTTATTTCCGCTGTCTTTCTCTCATTTCCTGTCGCTGCTCTGTCACTTCCTGTCTGTCTACCCCTCCCCCTCTGCCTTTGGATCTTTTTATTGTTTTATTACTCCTATCTATCTGTCCAGACTGGCATCATGTAAAGGCGTATTTATTTCACGCCAGTGCATTATGCGTTGAGGTGCGACACCTTTGCAAGTAAAGTCGTGGTCCACAACGCTGTGGGGAAACGCTTTTGTCACGTGTTTGAGCAGGTTTGCGCAGTTTTCCCGCCAGGAAACCTGTCAGTAAAGCAACGTTTCTGCTGCTTTAGCCCTTACCCTAAGCAAGGGAAATGGCGAAACTGTGCCCAGACAAAATGCAGGCCTTAATCCAACCTGTCCCAGGGCGTTGAGCAGCATGCGTTAACTTGCAAAGCCGTGATGCACAAACTTGGTAAGCGGTATATAGTTCTCTGAGTGTGGGTTTGTTTTTTTTGTTTATTTTGTTCATTTAGGCACAATCACATCCATTGTGCTGCAATATACCTTGCACTATGCAGACTTATAAATATACTTCTTCTCCTCCTCTCTAGTCCACTCTTCCTATTCTTTTTGTCCTTGTTTCTTGTTCCTTTGCTTCCTCCTTTTGTCTCCCTTCTCCTTCTCTGTACTTATCGATCTGTCAACTGCATCGTGTATATTTGAGTTATATGGATTGGATGTCCTATCTGTCCGTCATGTGTGTATATAGATGGGCTACACTCCTGATTGGATATCTCTACTGAGGAGCGTGATGAGGGCGGGTCCAGACCAGGGCCTACAGTTCGCTCAGATGCTGGTACAGGACGAGGAACCACTGGCCAACATCGACCAGGTACACACACACACACACACACACACGCACACACGCACTGACACACAAACACGCATTTACTGCATGTGCTCATGTGAGTACAGGACGAGGAACCACTGGCAAACATCGACCAGGTGCACACACACACACACACACACACACACACACACACACTCGCACGCACACACACTCTCTCACACACACACACTCACATTCACACTCACACACACACACTCACACACACACACACACACACACACACACACACTGGCACGCACGCACACTCTCACACACACACACACTCACACTCACACACACACACACACACACACACACACACACACACACACACACACACACACACACACACACACACACACACACTCGCACGCACGCACACTCTCACACACACACACACACACACACACACACACACACACACACACACACACACACACACACACACACACACACACACACACACACACACACGTAGGCCTGTAAAGGTACACTGTATTGTATTTGTACCGAACCGAACAGACCTGTACCGAACCCAACAGTGCTGTACCAAAAGGTAAAATTACAGATTATTTCATGTTTTTACATTATGCCACCACTACATGCAGTGGCTCATGCATAACGCTGAGAGAGAATGCAAAAGAAGAAGAAGAAAACAGGTGTAGAGGCTTGTTCTTTGTAAGAAAAGTACTATTTCTTACACTGATGAAATCTCCAACCCAAAGTAGCAGTTTGAATGTATTTTCCTTTTATATATACTGTACCGAAAATGTACCGAACCGTGACCTCAAAACCGAGGCACGTACCGAACCGTGATTTTTGTATACTGTTACACCCCTACACACACTGTTACACACACGCACACACAAGCACGCACACACACAAACACACACACACACACACACACACACACACACACACACACACACACACACACACACACACACACACACACACACACACACACACACACAGACACACACACACACACACACAATACATCATGTACCGTATCTATATAGTGCAATATCACAACCAGGGCTCTAAATTAACTTTTTCCACCACCAGCCAATTTGGCTAGTGGACATTTTTTCTTACCAGCCAAACAGAAGTTCAACTAGCCATTTTTTTATCTCGCCAAAATAAACTATGCATTAGGCTAGTTATTTGTTTAAATTATGGTCATTTTGTTCAACTATTTCTACAACACAGATACACTATAGGCCTGCATAGGCTACTATATGCCTACATAATAAGCATTATATTACACTATATATTTTTTCATTATTTTTTAACTTCTGCTTTATTTTTTACGTTCATTACTTAGGCCTAATCAATTTGATTAGTTTTTGTTCAATTCCTCTGGAAACAGCTGAATCACATCACACAACCCACTCACATAACAGACCTTTAACATACAGTAACCAAGCACACAGCCAAACACTTCAAAACCTCACATACGCACACCCCAAGGAAGGAGAAGAGATGAAAGGAAAAGGAGAGGAGAGAGGAGGAGCGCAACAAAATGACAAGAAGTCTATTTTAACTAAAAGTAAATCATATCTCGGGAATCTTCGCTTCCTTTGTTACTTCCACAGCTTCGTCGTTGGCTGTTTTTTTTCTTTCCGATGGCGTGGTATGGGCTTTCCAACTTAGTTGCGCCAGGACTCGGGACATTTCAGAAGACAACTGAACTGACAGCTACGGTCACACTACTCTGACAGTCAGCTCTCCTCCTCTGCCCTTGTCGCTATTTCGTTCCACAACCACTCATTTTTTAACGTCACTATTATTACGGTTACAATTACTGCTAGCATTCACCAACACACAGAACCTTGCTCTAACCCCCGCCACATTCTCATCACTCGCACAAAACAGCCTACAGAACAGAAGTAGCTCTATGCATAATCTGCGTTAGTCCTGTCATTGAAACGGTCAGGGCCTCGCTGCTTCAAAAATGCAGCATGTTGCAGCAAGGTTCATATAGTAATAATAGCAGTAGTGACGTTTAAAAAGGTTGTAGCGAAAGCGACGAGAGCTTAGGAGGAGAGCTGCCTGTCAGAATAGTGTGAGCGCAGCGTAGCTGGCAGAAGGCTGGTCGTCTGAAATGTTTTCAATCCTGGCGCGCGCAACAGCATGGAGTTGCCGCTCGCTGCACTGGAAAGCCCACGGTGGGAGGCTACGTCGTGACGCTAGTGTCCATGGGTAATGTAGGAAATCTCGCCGTCTAACGTCCGTCAGAGCAGCGGTTTACCGTTCATAATTTACTGTACTCCGACGCTACCAGCCAAATTGGCGGGTAGGTATTTTTTTCTACTAGCCAAAATGAATTTTCACCCGTGTTTGGCGTGTTGGCGTGTGTTAATTTAGAGCCCTGATCACAACTACGAAGTGGACTCAATGCACTTTCAAAATACACTTACACACAAACCTAACCACCCTACACATTCCCACATTTCCACACCAGCTCTGGTGGTGCCAATTGTCAAGGGTTCATGTGAGAAAGTGCACACATACACCCACTCACACACACACACACACACACACACACACACACACACACACACACACACACACACACACACACACACACACACACACACACACACACACACACACACACACACACACACACACACACACACACACACGATTACTCTGGAAGTGAAAACTTGAAAACTACAATCAGCTTGGTACACATACTCTAGGTACCTGTACTCACGTATCAGACTACATACCAATGCACACAAAGGCATGCTTGTACACGCACATGACACACTTGAAGTACCTTTGTATTGGCGCAGTGCTTCATCTGATCCTGAGTTTTGTCTTCTTG
>NC_085859.1:41446430-41448930 GCF_034702125.1 Engraulis encrasicolus | reverse complement strand
TATTTTTCACAGGGCAATGTATTCATCATTCTGCGAGTATGGACCAAAAGTATAGTGCATTTGTAACTCAAATGTCCCCATGACATCAGTGGTCCATGACTATGTTTCACAGAAGGGATGGTGTAACTTTCATCATAGGCTCCGTTGACTGTTCTCCAAATGGTACTGTTAATAGTGGCTGAAAAAAGTTCCATATTGATCCCATTTTTCCAAATGACTTTGTCACAGGCATTCTGATGCTTCTCACTATGCTATTTGGTGTATCATATGCAAAATAACATGTTTGCATTTTTGTAGTAATGGCTTTCTCCTGGGAACCCCTAACAGCCCATCTTTCCTCAAGTGCCTCTTTGCTGTACAGTTTAAAACATTTTTTCATGTTGTCCTATATTTCACCTGAAGTTATTTTTTGGTTGTCCTATGCCTCCTGAACAATTTCCCTTGCAATGATCATTGCAATGCAATGATTCCCTTGCCCAGTGGCTTGATTCCAACCAAACCCCCTCATATTGCATTTCTGAATTGAAATTCCAACAGTGCCAGCATGACAATATTTTGACACAGAAAACCAAATCAACCCGCCATTAGCTTCAGAAAGAATTAAATGAAGGTTTTTGAGCGGCCATCTCACTCTCCTGACCTCAACATCATTGAGCCATTCAGGGGAAACCTCAAATGTGAGGTTCCAGCAAGACACCCAGAAATATTATAGGAAACAACCATTCTTCCAGGAAGAATGTGCTTTTTTGTCATCTGAGAAAATTAAGAGCCTTATCCACAACTACCATAAACAATTTAGAGCAGTCCTTGATGTTAAACAGGGCCATATTCAGCATCAGAAACTAGGGTATGTAAACTTTTGAACAGGGTCATTTGGGTAGTTTGGGTTGTGATCATGCTTTTGAAAGAGTAAACACAGAAGATTGCTAATAAATGTCTTAAGCCAGTCACTAGCAATGAGAGAAAAAAAAGATTTTGTGTAATCCTTCATATTTTGTGAGAAATCGCAGAGAAAGCGTATATTCTGCTGGGGTATGTAAACATATGAGCACCACTGTATGTGTGTTTGCTTGTGTTGCATTACATTACACTTAGCTGACATTGTTATTCAAAGCGACTTGCAGTCATTTTGCAGGGTATTGGTTACAGTCAATTGCTCAAGGGCTCTTCAGCCATACATGGAGGTGTATGATCATATGAGGTTGGGTCATATGAAGAGTGGGATTCGAACCTGCAACACTCTGATCTTAAGACCATCTCCCTAACCATTAGGCCACTACAAGTGTGCATGTCTTGGTGATTGAGAACTGGTGTCTGCACCTGGGTCTGTTAAGCAGCGTGTGTCTTCATGTAGTGTATGTGTGCTTGTGTGTATATTTGTCTGCATCTGACTCTATACATGGGTTCACAATTTATCCCTGGCTGCGCGATCCTGGCTGAGCGCCCCAGGCTATGCACTGTTCAACCTCTGATTGTTGGATGCGGCTGTCGGTCAAAAAAATGAGCTCACATGGTTGGCTGCTTAACAACTTGCACCTCCTCACAACACGAATGTTTGTAAACGAAAAACCTATGTATATGTGGTTTGTTTAATCGTAGTTATTGACAGCTGCCTTGCAGTTCCCTTCTCAGAGATGTAATCCCTCCTGTCTTGCGCAAAGGCTGTCAAATTGTCCCGCCTCCACCCTTAACTCCTCCATTTCACTAGCTAGCTCTACCATCCCTCTATGCACGTGTGTGTGTGTGTGTGTGTGTGTGTGCGTGCGTGCGTGCGTGCGTGCGTGCGTGCGTGTGTGCGTGCGTGTGTGGGTGTGTCTGTGAGCGGATCTCATCCCACATGATCTCTGCTTCAGGCATCCCGGGTCTGAGGCCAGCTTCCGTGTGCCAAACATACTTTACTGTACACCAAGCACTCAGAGGGCCAACTGTTTGAGAGTGTGAAAGGAAATGAGTGGGGAGAGAGAGAGATGGGGAAGGATTGGCAAAGGACCTCGGGTAGGAATCGACCCCGGGTCGCCGGCGGAAAGGTGCGATGTCTTAGGTCATTGAGCCACCACACTAGCCAGCCCTTGCTCTCCTAGTTACGCAACACCTTCAGCGTTGCTTCTAGTCAGGCCAAGAACAATACAAATCTCGTTTCTGAGCTCCTAAAAAATCGTTAACTCCTCCCAAGCAAACAACCATTAGCAAACTAAGGAAGACGGGTCAACCATGCCGTTTGGGAAATGTTAATTGTCATGCTCTTGGTCAGACCAAGTCTCGAAGAGATTTGAAAGTCGATGATAATCAGGCCACCACCACGCCCCATTTGTGTGTATCTTTGAATGTCTACGGACTGGAGTGGTGTGTCCCCTATACTAGTGTGACAGAGGTGCTCCCGCACGATTCGTCCCCCTCGTGGCCACGAACCTACCACCTTGTCACACCGATACCGCACTTCATTGAGGCTTCGGGAGGGAGGTTTACTACAGTAATGCACCACGCCACACTGCTAATTGGC
>NC_085859.1:41409973-41438830 GCF_034702125.1 Engraulis encrasicolus | reverse complement strand
ACTCATTTCTAATTTCATAAATCCAATCAAATTCTTCTGACTGGATCCTTGAATGCAATTTCATCTCAATATGATTTAAATCAATATAATGTTGGTAAAGTATCCTCTACTTATTTCCTTAAATCCTAAAGGAATCTACAAAACCTGCTGATCCTGACGGCCATCAAGGCTGACCACACGCGCGTCATGGAGTACGTCAACCGGCTGGACAACTACGACGCCCCGGACATCGCCAACATCGCCATCAGCAACCAGCTCTACGAGGAGGCCTTCGCCATCTTCAAGAAGTTTGATGTCAACACTTCAGCCATTCAGGTACTGGGTGTGTGCATTCCAATATGCAGACTCCTGTCCTCCACTTGTGCTTGTGGCCTCGCATTTTGCGGACGCCCAGCCTCCGTTGAGAAAACAATAAAGTTTCCCTGCTGTCAGCCTAGCCAAAACAATTCCGATTGCAAATGAGGAAATGACATTAGAATTGTGCTATTGCAAGATATTGAATTAATGTTCTGTTGGTGACATCATCATGAGGTCACAAGCAGGCAAGTGAGCAAAGGAGTCCGCATATTGGAATCCACCCACTGTAGAGCTTCAGTCATTACCTGCACATCTCCAGATGAGCTGAAAGGACCATTTGAAAGGTCATTGTCAATTTCAAGACGAGTTCCTATTTCTAAAGGTCATTTTCAACACACCGCTCAATTGTTCAAAATGTTTGAGACTTTCCAACTCAAAATACATGAGACAGTGTGGTCCAGGTTTCCTTGACATTTTGAGTTGTCTGTGTGACAGCTAGTCCATAGGAGCAGGACTTTAGGCAGTTCTTTGGTTGAACATTTCTGGCTCATTTATTCTGTCCAGAGAAGGCTGAGAGGGCCACCTAGTGGCTACAATGAAACTAACATCCAAATCTGTGCCTGTGCATTTATGCATGTCTGTAGGCCTGTATTCGAGTTTACAACGAACTCTGTGTGTCTGCGTACGTATATGTGTGTATGCCTGGGTACGTGTGTGTGTGTGTGTGTGTGCGCGCTCTTGTGTGTGTGTGTGTCCATTCCTGTGCGTGTCTCTCTCTCTCCCTCTCTCTCTCTCCTCATGTCTCTATCCCTCTCTCTCCCTCTCTCTCTCTCCTCATGTCTCTCTCTCTCCCTCCTCATGTCTCTCTCTCTCCCTCCTCATGTCTCTCTCTCTCTCTCTCTCTCCAGGTCCTGATTGAGCACATAGGCAACCTGGACCGTGCGTATGAGTTTGCAGAGCTGTGTGGCGAGGCGGGCGTGTGGAGTCAGCTGGCGCGTGCCCAGCTACAGCGGGAGCTGGTGAGGGATGCCATCGACTCCTACATCCGGGCGGAGGACCCCAGTGCCTACATGGAGGTGGTCGGCGCTGCCAGCACACACAGTAAGACACACGCCACCATGTTGTAGAATTGGGTAGTGATTATGGTAAGAAACAAGAGATATAATCACAAGACAAGCTAATTGTGCAGTTACTGCCTTTGTGGTTCAATGGTACTCACATTTGAAGTTATTTACAATCAGGGCTCTGAATTACCACCAGCCAACCGGCCAGATTCTGGTGAGAATTCAGTTTGGCTGGTAGGAAAGAAAGCTTACCAGTCACTTTTACTGATGGCAAGTGTATGTTTGGCTAGTGCGATTAAAACCTACGAGCCAAATTTGGCTAGTGAAGAAAAAAGTTAATTTATAGTATAGCCCTGTTTACAATGGAGTTGGGACAAGAATTAATTTTTCACTGTGTGCATGTGTGTGTGTGTGTGTGTGTGTGTGTGTGTGTGTGTGTGTGTGTGTGTGTGTGTGTGTGTGTGTGTGTGTGTGTATGTGTGTGTGTATTTGTAGATAATTGGGAGGAGCTGGTGAAGTATCTTCAGATGGCGAAGGGCAAGTCTCGGGAGTCCTACGTAGAGACGGAGCTGATCTTCTCTCTGGCCAAAACCAGCCGCCTGGCCGAGCTAGAGGAACTCATCAATGGACAAACCAATGCCCACATACAGCAGGTACAGTAACACACCCCTATGCAATACAATACAATACAATACAATACAATACAATACGTAAGGGTTAACGTTCGGCGAGAAGGTCGCTACCGTGGAATAGCAGCACGACAGAGAGAATCTTTAGACCCCGACGCGGAGCGGAGGGGTCTTGTTCTCTCTGAAGTGCTGCTATTCCACAAAGCGACCGACTCGCCGAAAGTTAACCCGCTTATTATATGGATATACTTAAATGATTCACACATGGCGGGGACATTTCTTTAGGCCTATTTAATGTTAAGATTGTTGCTGCGCAAAACAAAACAGCGCCGTTGTGGAACACCGCTAGGCAACAGCTAGGTAGCCAGGACAACAGGTGTTGTCTATCACAGCAGCTGATTAGAGTCTTGTTGAAAAGTTGCTTTAGCAGTGAAAAGTCTTGTTGCCATTGACAGCGGTCTGTTATAGACCAACCTGTCCGTTATCGAAAAATAACAGACGTGCGAACGTTGGGGAGCCCCGTTGAAATGAATGGAGCATTCGACCGATGACGTCACACCATATAATAAAATACAATACGATATAACATGTATTTATATAGCGCAGTATCACAGCTATGAAATTGACTCAAAGGGCTTTCAAAATACACGTACACACATACACATTCACACACCAACTCTGGAGGCTTCTGTTTATACATGTGCTTGTCTTCCCTCTCTCCTGTCTCTCTCTCCCTCCCCTTCTCCCTCCCCCCCCTCTCTCTCCCTCCCTTCCCCTCTCTCTCTCTCTCTCCCTCCCCTTCTCCCTCCCTTCCCTCTCTCTCCCTCCCTTCCCCTCTCTCTCTCTCTCTCCCTCCCCTTCTCCCTCCATCCCTCCCCTCCTCTCTTTCTCTCTCTACCTGTCTCTCTCTCCTCTCTCTCTTTCTCTCCCCTTCTCCCTCCCTTCCCCTCTCTCTCTCCCCTTCCTCCTCCCTTCCCCTCTCTATCTCCCCTTCTCCCTCCCTACCCCTCTCTCTCCCTCCCTTCTCCCTTCCCCCCCCTCCCCCTCCTCTCTCTCTCCATATTCCTGTAGGTTGGGGATCGTTGTTTTGAGGAGGGCATGTACGATGCTGCTAAACTGCTGTATGGTAACGTGTCCAACTTCGCTCGGCTGGCCTCCACGCTGGTGAGGCTGGGGGAGTTCCAGGCGGCCGTGGACAGCAGCCGCAAGGCCAACTCCACACGCACCTGGAAGGAGGTACGTAGGCACAAGCCAGGCCCTATGGCCCCTACTGTACCTACACAAGGCCTCAGTCACATGAAAGGCATTGGGTTTGTGGGAATGGGGCCAAATGATTGCATGTTTTAAAGGTGCACCAAGTAAGATGGTGACGCGAACAGACGCACAGACACAACAAACTCAGACCCTCGATCATATAACCTCTTGGCAGAGGTAATAAATTGCATTTTGCAACACAATGCAAAAGCAGGGCCCAATACGTGCAAAAGTCATTTTGCAAAGCAGCTCTTCGAGGACTCTGATGAAGACGCATGTCGAAACGTTAGTCTCACTGCACTAAAAAATAAATTACAGAAAATAGACATCCGTGTGGCACCAGATTTATTTCCCTTTTTGCCTATGTTTTGGTCCTGCTCTGGTTGCACTGTATTGTTAATTTAGAAGCGTGGAGTGCGTATCTCCTATGTTTTATGAGCTCTTCAAGTGTTGCCCTGCTCCTGGCCTCCTTGAGGAAGGGTGTGGCCACATCTTACTCCCCTCTTCCCTGCTCATTGTCCTGCCCTGCCCTAGTGCACTGAGCCTCTAGATCTGGAACACATGGCTGGACAAAGCCCTCCTAACCTCCGCCATATTGACTTTTAATCACAACCATGTGGAGCTGCTGTGTGTTTCTCTGAGTATGTGTGTTAATGTGTGTATCTGTGATTCTGTGTGTGTGTGTGTGGGGTGTGTGTGTGTGTGTGTGTGTGTGTGTGTGTGTGTGTGTGTGTGTGTGTGTGTGTGTGTGTGTGTGTGTGTGTGTGTGTGTGTGTGTGTGTGTGTGTGTGTGTGTGTGTGTGTGTGTGTGTGTGTGTTGCTGTGTATGTTTCTGTGTGATATTGAGAGTGTGTATTCATTTGTGTGTGTGCGCGTGTGTGTGTGTGTGTGTGTGTGTGTGCGTGCGTGTGTGTGTGCAGGTGTGTTTTGCGTGTGTAGAGGGTGAGGAGTTCAGGTTAGCGGAGATCTGCGGCCTCCACATCGTCATCCACGCTGATGAACTGGAGGAGCTCATCAACTACTACCAGGTACTGCAAATACACACACACACGCGCACGCATACGCACACACACACACACGCGCACACATACACACACACACACACACACACACACACACACACACACACACACACACACACACACACACACACGAACTGGAGCTCATCAACTACTACCAGGTACTGCAAATACACACACACACACACACACACACACACACACACACACACACACACACACACACACACACACACACACACACACACACACACACACACACCCTAAAAGGTCTTTCTTGTCTTTCAGCTTTCAATGGTCTGAAGTTTTATATGTCCTATTTCTCGCAAAGGAATCGACTCAGCTGAACATTACACAAATTGCCCATCACACAAATCATACAAACTACTACTGTGTTGAAATCTCTCTCTCTCTCTCTCTCTCTCTCTCTCTCTCTCTCTCTCTCTCTCTCGCTCTCTCTCTCTCTCTCAGACTAGTCTCTGATATATTCATCTCATAGGTTTCATAATTGTGTTGTGTGTTTCTATGGTTTCTGTGTGTGTGTGCACGTGTGCATATTTTCTAATGTGCTGTATGTTCCAATTGTGTGTGTGTGTGTGTGTGTGTGTGTGTGTGTGTGTGTGTGTGTGTGTGTGTGTGTGTGTGTGTGTGTGTGTGTGTGTGTGTGTGTGTGTGTGTGTGTGTGTGTGTCCATTATTTTCCAGGAGCGCGGTTTCTTTGAGGAGCTGATGGTGTTGCTGGAAGCTGCTCTGGGCCTGGAGCGCGCCCACATGGGCATGTTCACCGAGCTGGCCATCCTCTACTCCAAATACAAGCCCCTCAAGATGAGGGAGCACCTGGAGCTCTTCTGGTCCAGAGTCAACATCCCCAAGGTACAGTACTGGCAGAGAGAGTAGAGAGAGAGAGGTTCCATTGGCCCATTGTTTCCTGGTTCTATTATGGCCCCCCTTAGGCAGACCTAGGCAGACCCAAGGACTGTTCTATTCATTGTAGGAGCATTATGACACGGCCCTTTAGGCAGACCGGAACCTGGTCGCGTTAGGTGCCCATAGAAACCTATTATGTTGGCATATCTCTATACTTAAAGAATCTCTGGTACTGGTACTGGCAGCATCACACTGTACAGCTGGGGTGGGGAAGCTAAATCTCGAGGGCCATTTATGACCCTTGAGGCCGTTTTATCCGGCCCCCGATATAATTTTAATGTTATGCAGCTTCACATGAAATATGACATGTTTTGTAAAGGAATCTTAGAAATTACATTTGCAATACAATTAAGTTATATTCAGGGGGCCTTGAGAAGGTGGTGGCTGCGTGCAGGGGGAAATCCTGGTTTGTGTTCCCTTGGAAAACTGTTTCGGCCCTTGGGGGAATTTGAAGTGGCCCCTTGAATGCCAAAGGTTCCCCACCCATGCTGTACAGTAAGGCACACATGCAGACAAACCAAATACAAGCCCCTCAAGATGAGGGAGCACCTGGAGCTCTTCTGGTCCAGAGTCAATATCCCCAAGGTACAGTACTGGATGGCAACACGGACATGCGCGCACACACACACACACACACACACACACACACACACACACACACACACACACACACACACACACACACACACACACACACACACACACACACACACACACACACACACACACACACACACAGACATACACACACACAGTTTAGTACGCATGCACGCACGTATGCACACACATAAACACAGACACACAACAAACAGGCACACACCTGAGTGTGTGATGTCTCCCCTTCATATCAGCCTCATGTAAATTAGCATAAAATGTGTCAATGAAAATGAAACACAAAAACTGTCAACTGTCTGTGGAGTATGAATGAGTTCTACCAATAAGGCTATGAACGGCTAAAACAATAAAGTGAAGCTTCAATGTTTAATTGGCTAACTGGTTTACAATTCTACAATTCTGCGCTGTGATTGGTCAGGTTCTGCGGGCGGCTGAGGCGGCTCACCTGTGGGCGGAGCTAGTGTTCCTGTACGATAAGTATGAGGAGTATGACAACGCCATCCTCACCATGACGACACATCCCACGGACGCCTGGAAGGAGTCCTCCTTCAAAGAGATCATCCCAAAGGTGACGAACACTCTAGCACTGTGTCTGTCTGTCGTTTGAAACATGAAAATAAAGTTTGCACACCAAGCTCATGTTTCTCTTATTTTAATGTTTATTATTAAACATTAAAATAAGAGAAACAGGAAATGCGGACTTTATTTACATTTTTCAAATGACTGTGCTAGTCTTGCACCCAAAACTTTTTTGAGACGAATGTGCATGTTTTTTTCTTTTTTTGTTACTGTATACTGTCTGTCATTCCCAATGGTCTCCAATCTCTGTTTCACTAGCACAGTCTCCAGAGAGGGGATTTATGGCATTTTGACGGGATCTGGATCATAGGGTGTATTTAGAATAATTAACTTCAAGTAACAATAAAATCTCATAGAAGTGTACTCCAACACACTCTTTATACCATACAAATTTGGAGCATACTTTCAAAAGTAGGCTTGCAGTGCACTTAAAGCTGTCCAAAAGCGGTGCCAATTTAGCATCCTCAGTGTGTGTTGCAAGTGTGCTGAAGTACTGCTATTACTGAAGTATTGTACTAGTAGTACTTTGTACTCCAGCGCACGAATAGTGCAATGAAGTGCACTTGAAATCGTCGAAAATAGTACACTTTGTCCTAAATATAGTCATCAATGTGTTCCCTGCAGGTGGCCAATGTGGAGCTGTACTACAAGTCTCTCCAGTTCTATCTGGACTACAAGCCCCTGCTGCTCAACGACCTGCTCACAGTCCTCGCACCACGCCTAGACCACACCAGAGCCGTCACATACTTCACTAAGGTAACGCACACACACACACACACACACACACACGCGCGCACGCACACACACACACACACACACACACACACACACACACACACACACACACACACACACACACACACAATAACAGCAGAGCCATCACCTACTTCACAAAGGTAACACACACACACACACACACACACACACACACACACACACACACACACACACACACACACACACACACACACACACACACACACACACACACACACAATCACATCAGACCTGTCAGCTACTACAAAAGTAATTGCACGCGCACGCACACACACGCACACACACACACACACACACACACACACGTACACACACGCACACACGCACACAGTCTAAAAGCCAACACTAGGGCTGTCTGAACAAACGAACATGATAAATGACCAATTAACTAGAGCACCCTTCATTTGTTGAGAGCCAAATTAATAACAGGCATTTACTTGTAGGCGTACAGGTGTACTGTATAGACGTGTATAGTGACCTAGTGTCAGCTCCATTGTCCCCAGTGAGTTGAGGCTGTCTTTGTGAAAAACGTACTCAACCCACCAAGTT
Source organism: Engraulis encrasicolus (assembly GCF_034702125.1). Lineage (NCBI taxonomy): Eukaryota > Metazoa > Chordata > Actinopteri > Clupeiformes > Engraulidae > Engraulis > Engraulis encrasicolus. The sequence goes on along the minus strand of NC_085859.1, from coordinate 41,431,121 downwards.
ACACCTAATTGTACATGCCACTAGTCAGCCTCTCCTCTTCTCTACCTCCATCCTCTGCTCCCCTGTCTTCTCCTCCTCTCCTCTCCTCTCATCTCATCTCCTCTCTTCTCCTCTCCTCTCCTCTCCTCTCCTCTCTTCTCCTCTCCTCTCCTCTCCTCTCTTCTCTTCTCTTCTTCTCCTCTTCTCTCATCTCCTCTCCTCTACCTCTATCCTCTGCTCCCCTGTCTTCTCCTCCTCTCCTCTCCTCTCATCTCCTTTCTTCTCCTCTCCTCTCCTCTCCTCTCCTCTCCTCTCCTCTCCTCTCCTCTCCTCTCCTCTCCTCTCCTCTCTCTTATCCTCTCTTCTTCTCCTCTTCTCTCATCTCCTCTTCTCTACCTCCATCCTCTGCTCCCCTGTCTTCTCCTCCTCTCCTCTCCTCTCATCTCATCTCCTCTCTTCTCCTCTCCTCTCCTCTCCTCTCCTCTCCTCTCCTCTCCTCTCCTCTCCTCTCCTCTCTTCTTCTCCTCTTCTCTCATCTCCTCTCCTCTACCTCCATCCTCTGCTCCCCTGTCTTCTCCTCCTCTCCTCTCCTCTCCTCTCCTCTCCTCTCTTCTCCTCTCCTCTCCTCTCCTCTCCTCTCCTCTCCTCTCCTCTACCTCCATCCTCTGCTCTCCTCTCTTCTCCTCCTCTCCTCTCGTCTTCTCTCCTCTATCTCCATCCTCTCCTCCCCTCTCTTCCCCTCTCCTCTCCTCTCCTCTCCTCCCATTTCCTTTCCTCTCATTTCCTCTCCTCTCCTCTCCTCTCTTCTCCTCTCCTCTCTTCTCTTCTCCTCTTCTCTCCCCTCATCTCCTCTTCTGTCCTCTCCTCTCTTCTCTTCTCTTCTCTTCTCTTCTCTTCTCTTCTCTTCTCTTCTCTTCTCTTCTCTTCTCTTCTCCTGTCCTCTCCTCTCCTCTCCTCTCTTCTCTTCTCTTCTCTTCTCTTCTCTTCTCTTCTCTTCTCTTCTCTTCTCTCCTTTCATCTCCTCTCTTCTCTTCTCTTCTCCTCTCCTCTCCTCTCCTCTCCTCTCCTCACTTCTCTTCTCTTCTCTTCTCTTCTCTTCTCTTCTCTTCTCTTCTCTTCTCTTCTCTTCTCCTCTCCTCTTCTCTCCTCTCCTCTCTTCTTCTTTCCCAGGTTAATCAGCTGCAGCTGGTGAAGCCGTACCTGCGCTCAGTTCAGAGCCAGAACAACCAGGCCGTCAATGAGGCCCTCAACACCCTGCTCACCCAGGAGGAGGACTACCAGGTGTGTGCCGGTGTGTGTGTGTCTGTGTGTGTGTGTCTGCGTGTTTGTGCGTGTGTGTGCGTGTGTGAGTGTGTGTGTGTGTGTGTGTGTGTGTGTGTGTGTGTGTGTGTGTGTGTGTGTGTGTGTCTGCGTGTGTCTGTGTGTGTCTGCGTGTGTGTGTGTGTCTGTGTGTCTGTGTGTGTGTTTGTGTGTATTCTACTGGGTTCATGCACCTGTGTGTGCTATTAGATGTGTTTCACTACAAAAAGACTAAAAATATAATGAAATACATACATTACATCTTAAAAAAGGAGGTTTGTGTGCAACTAAACATATTATATGCTTGTACGTGTGCATACTGGATGTGTGTGTGTGTGTGTGTGTGTGTGTGTGTGTGTGTGTGTGTGTCTGCGTGTGTGTGTCTGTGTGTGTGTGTGTGTGTGTGTGTGTGTGTGTGTGTGTGTGTGTGTGTGTGCATGTGCGCGCGTGTGTGCGTGCGTGTGCGTGTGTGTGTGTGTCTGCTCCAGGGACTGAGGGCGTCCATAGATGCATATGATAACTTCTCTTCTCTTCTCTTCTCTTCTCTTCTCTTCTCTTCTCTTCTCTTCTCTTCTCTTCTCTCCTCTCCTCTCTTCTTCTCTTCTCTTCTCTTCTCTTCTCTTCTCTTCTCTTCTCTTCTCTTCTCTCTTCTCTTCTCTTCTCTTCTCTTCCCTTCCCTTCTCTTCTCTTCTCTTCTCTTCTCCTCCCTTTTCTTCTCTTGTGTGTGTGTGTGTGTGTGCTCCAGGGCCTGCGGGCGTCCATAGATGCGTATGATAACTTTGACAGTGTGGGATTAGCCCAGGCCCTGGAGAAACACGAGCTGCTGGAGTTCAGACGCATCGCTGCATACCTGTACAGGAGCAACGCACGCTGGACACAGAGCGTAGAGCTATGCAAGAAAGACAACCTATACAAGGTAATACACACACACACACACACACACACACACACACACACACACACACACACACACACACACACACACACACACACACACACACACACACACACACACACACACACACACACACACACACACACACACAGCATCGCTGCATACCTCTACAGGAGCCATACACGTTGGACACAGAGCGTGGCGCTATGCAAGAAAGACAACTAATGTACAAGCGTGCGCACGCGCACGCACACACACACACGCACACACACACACACACACACACACACACACACACACACACACACACACACACACACACACACACACACACACACACTTCTCCCAGAAACACAGTACAGTGCAAGCTCATCCACACCTACACCATGTGCTGTGTATTGTGTGATGAGGTATTGACTACCACCAGGTGGCACTGTTTCACAAATGATGTCCATTCCTGGTGAGATGTCTGACTTGGGTAAGCAGTGAGTGTCGTGTCTGTCGTGTTGTGTTGTGTCGTGTCTGTGTATCAGGGATGGAAATAAGTCCGTTCACCTGCCAATGACAGGTGAATTTGACCTTTGGCGGGTGAGATATGTCAACCCACCCATCACCTTGACGGGTGAAATTTTTCTACAAGCGCCAGATCAGAAAATGATCTTACTTGGTATTACAATGTTTGGAACGGTTAAATATGAACTAGTAAAAATGATGACTGGTAAAAATTGTGAGTGAGTGACTGGTAGATTTTAGAATCTCCCTGCCACAGTGACTGGTGGGGAAAATGTTCAAGTTCCACCCTGCTTGCGTTGCGTGTACTGTATGTGTAAGTTTCTATTTACATGTCGCTGTGTGTGTCCATCATCCGCTCAGGATGCCATGCAGTACGCTGCGGAGTCGGAGGACAGTGAGCTGGCGGAGTCCCTGCTGCAGTGGTTCCTGGAGGAGGGGAGGAGGGAGTGCTTCGCCGCCTGCCTCTTCACCTGCTACCCCCTGCTGCACCCAGACCTGGTGCTGGAGCTGGCCTGGAGACACCAGCTCACAGACTTCACCATGCCATACTTCATCCAGGTCATGAGGGAGTACCTAGGCAAGGTACAGCAGGCATATTTACTGTACTTAGTTAGTTAGTTATGGTTTATTTGATAGGGACAGATACACATCATGTTGTAGCCTGTACAGCAGCCTAACAGAAAGGCATCATAGCATTTATAGCCATAGGCTCATTTCCAATGCCCATCCCTAGAAGGTAGGACTGTGCAATGTATTGAATTCATATCATGATATCTATACTGTCAAACAATTCAAATCAAATTTCAAATTTCAAAATATCAAATTTCATGATATCGATTTGAAACAATATTTTGTTATATTTGCCTATACAGCCAAAAGGTTGGTTACGCTAAGCACAATACATTCCCCTTCTCTTGAGCCATTGCGAGCACAGAGCAGACTTGCTACACAACTGCAGAACACCACTTTGTGTTTCTCTATGGCCCTCCACTCACACTGCCGAAGGGAGGGAAGATTGTGAATTGTGGTCTTTTAAAGAAATATCATCTAAAATATTGTGATATCAATATTGACAATTGAAATAATCGTGATTGACTCACATGGCACACGTCACGCTGTTCACACGTATTGGTTGTTCTAGAGTGTGTTTCATTGGTTGCTGGGAGGTAAGGAGGCGTGTCTGACCTGTGGCTTCTCTTCCAGGTGGATGTGTTAGCTGCACACTTCATGGTCTGTGCTCCTCTCCTCTCCTTTACCCTTCTCTATGCTGCGTTGCTACTACTGTAGTAGAGTAGTGTGAGCCAAGCACTGCCAATGTAGATCAGTAACATCACCATGAGTTAGTGTGTGTGTGTGTGTGTGTGTGTGTGTGTGTGTGTGTGTGTGTGTGTGTGTGTGTGTGTGTGTGTGTGTGTGTGTGTGTGTGTGTGTTTGTGTGTGTGTGTGTGTGTGTGTGTGTGTGTGTGTGAGAGAGAGAGAGAGAGAGAGAGAGAAGTAGTAGTAGTAGCAGTATGAGTGCTGCCAATGTAGATCAGTAACATCACCAAGCATGAGAGAGAGAGAGAGAGAGAGAGAGAGAGAGAGAGAGAGAGAGTGAGAGAGAGAGAGAGAGAGAGAGAGAGAGAGAGAGAGAGAGAGAGAGAGAGAGAGAGAGAGAGAGAGAAATCATGATAGCTGCACCATTTGGATCAGTGGAGGCTTGTGTGCATGCATGTGTGTGAGGGAGAGAGAGTTGGAGAGAATGAGAGTGACTCATTGACATAGAAAGTGGCTGCAACATAGTACTGTATGGTGTGAGGTTGTTAGAACCAATCTTTGGCTGAACAGTCTCAGGTGACTAAGCGCTTTACTGACAAAACTAGTCTGAACTTTGACCTTTGCTTTTTTAGCTCTCTACTCATGCCACCTACTAGACTGCTCCACCGTATTGCCGAACACATCACAAACACACACACACACACACACACACACACACACACACACACACACACACACACACACACACACACACACACACACACACACACACACACACACACACACACACACACACACACACAGGCAGCTTAAACTGCAGCTTAAGAGCATGTCTGCAATGTACTGTATAGACTATAGAACTATAGAAACGTAGAGAATTTTGTATTTTGTTGTGGACCATTTCTAGTAGGCTCTGTGACTGACCCTTGCATCAGCATGCTGACCAAAACCACTGATGATGATGATGATGATGATGATGATGATGATGATGATGATGATGATGATGAGGGTACTTGACCATGAGTGTATTTTCAATGTATTCACCTCCTTTCGAAAGGCTACAGTTGCTATATGTAAAAAGTGGCAGTGGTGGAATTACTGTAAAGGACACGCCTCAAAAAAGATGGGAGACATTTTGGTGACAATAAGGTTACATCATAGCCTCTGCATGAAAGGGTTAAAGCAGCATGTTAGCTTGCTCCGCTACCAAGGTTGAGAAGATTATACAATAGCCGCTTACTGCAGAGGGGTTCAATCTTTGCCGAAAATACTCAACTACATCATAACATTGCTATGAAAATGCAGAAAGTCTTAAGTAACCGATTAAGACTTGATCGTTACAGCCCTACCGTGGCTACCTACTGTACGATGGCAACCCAGGTACAAGCCCAGGTCGGGTCATTTGCTGACCCCTCCCCATCTCTCTCCCCATTTGCTTCCTGTCAACCTCTAGTATCAGAGATTCTTTAAGTATATAGAGATATGCCAACATAATAGGTTGCTATGGGCACCTAACGTGACCTAAAGTTGAAAATACCAACAAAAAACGTTACCATTTACTTGATCGTTACCATTTTGTTGACAATAAGGTTGTAATAGAGGCTCTGTACTAAAGAGTTAAAAGAAAAGCAGGTAACACTTTAGAATAATGGATGCAAAAAAGCATTATAAAGACTTAATAAATAATTAACTATTGATGAACAAAACATTAACAAACGTTTGTAAATGACTAGGAAATGTAAACAAATGCTAGTAAATGACTAAGAAATGCTATGTTAATATTTTATATTTATCAAACATTTACAAGTTGCTTGTAAATGAATAAAATACTCTGTTATAAGTTGTGTTAAGATTTGAATATATCATTTGTAGATATTTTATAAAGCATTTATAAAACGTAGTTAATAATAAAAACATTTGTTAATGTTTTATTCATCATTAGTTTATTATTTACTGATTCTTTACTAAGGAATATTATTATAAAGTGTTACCGAAAAGGAAAAGAGGGGCAGATGAAATGGAGACGTGAATAGAAGAGAAGAGAGCTTAATCTGCAATGATGTTAAGAGACCAGCAGAGCAGTCATGAGGAAATAATCCCATTGGTCTCCCAAACTTGGGTCACAGGCCCTCCCTTGCCATCTCCTGTTACAATAGTAGATATTGAAAAATAAAAATAAAGTCCGCACACCAAGCTCCTGTTTCTCTCATTTTAATGTGACGTTTCGGGCATACTGCCTGCCTGATGTCTGATGAAGGGCAGGATGTCCGAAACATCACATTATATTATTTTCATTTTTTATGTGACTTTGCTAGTCCTGCACCCAAAACTTTTCTGAGACGGACGTGTGTGTTTTTTTCGTTGTTACAATAGTATATATTGCTCATCATCTTTTGTCATTAGGACTTCCTTGCTGTCTGCTGTCCTTGGATCATTGTCGATTTAAGAAGCAGACATCAGGTTGTCACAACCACCGCAAATGTCACTATTGTGTGATGCTGGTGCATTAATTAATTGTATATCAAGTTTCATGTACATGCAAAGAATGCTTTCATGTAATCCAGAAAAGATACTAATTATTTCTTCTATACAATATGGTGACATTAGTTGTGGAGAGTAGAGTAGAGTAGAGTACTTCTATTAATCCCGAGGGAATTAGCTGTGGATGTACCGACTGACTTTTGCTACGATATCCAGATACATTAAATTCAAGCTGGGCAAGTGACTACATTCATTAAGACAATCCCTCTCTTCTCCTACTTTGGCCTTTGCAGTCAGGCCCGTAATAACCATGCAAGCAAACTAGGCAATCACCTAGGGCCCCCAGCTGAAAAGGAGCCCACTGCAAATGACTGGTTATGATTAGGGCTGCACGATATATATCGAAAATGTATGGAAATCGTGATATCAAGAGTGGGCGATATACGTATCGCAAAAATGACCCTGGGCCCTTCCCAGTAGTTTGAAGAGATAAAAGGGCCCCTAGACCCTCTTTGTCTCTGGGTTAGGATTAGGGTTGAAACGTCCCTCTCTGCAGCCGTGGGAAGTGAAATGAATGAAATAAATCCAGACTGTAGAGTAGAGTAGGGTCTTATGTGATGAGGTGCTGCCTTAATGGGACTGTGTAATGGAGCAGTTTGAATTAAGGCTCACCAGGGACCGACTGAGGAAGCTAGAGGAAAATGGTCAGACACATGTGTATAGGTATTAGTCGATATTTTTCGGGACCAAAGCTTTGAAACGTTTACCTAAAATAAAGTGAAGTTACGGTCAAACTGAGTATTTACTTGTTTTAATAGTTGTCCATGTGAAGCAATCGGTTAAGAAGCTCGGCATCATTTAATTGAGAAGCACACAGAAATTAACACACATGGAGAGAGAGAGAGAGAGCGAGAGAGAGAGAGAGAGAGAGAGAGAGAGAGAGAGAGACCAGTGATGAGAGGGAGACTGTGAGAATAAAGAGACAGAGAATTAAGAAACTGACAGAGAACTAGACAGGGACTGAGACTAGATAGAGAGACAGATAGAGAGTAACAGAGAGTGAGAGAGAGAAGCGGGCAGATAGAGGGAGACTGAGAGAATAGAGAGAGAGATTGAGACAGGGGTAGAGACCTGAAAGAAAGACTGATAGAGGATAATACAGAGAAGAGAGAGACAGATACAGAGAGAGAGAGAGACAGGTAAAGATAGAAAAGAGAAATGTCAATGAGTCTCTCCAGAGCGGCCATGATGGGAGGCCTGCTGACATTTCAGCCTCTCCCAGGACTACCGGGGAGCAGGCAGGCCTGTCACACTGACAGACAGGACTGGACTGGGGGAGAAATAGGGCCAGGGCACTTCTGGCTTAAAGGGGCCCCCTCATAATGAGCAGCGTAGAACTGACTCAACGGTGGGCCCCTCACCCTCGTGGGCCCGTGTTTTCAGTTTTATTTTTTTCAACATTTCTGGAAACAGGGGCCCACGAGGGTGCGGGGCCCATTGGGAAAAATGCCCGCTATGCCAGATGGCCAGTCCAGCCCTGTTGACAGATGGGTGGGATGTGACCAGGGTGGAGCGCTGTGGCACGGGACCAGCCGTGACATCTCAGGTTCCATGCCAATCATAACGGGAGATGGTGGGTCTACTCTGTACAGACAGACAGTGGCATAAAGCAGTGTCTCTTAACTTTGTCTCTAAGAGTTTGTGTTGTAGTGTAGTAGTGGTGTATTGGCTGTGGATTAGCAGCACAAATTCAGGATGGCCGACCCTATCGTCAGTGCACGAAGTGCAAGCTTCAATTTTCCTGAATTTGTGTTGCTCAAAGTGCCAAGCAGACTATTTGTATGTATACACCGGAAAGGGGGTCAGGACCAGTTACGTTAGGGTGGAGCATGACAGTGCGCTGCGGACATCCCTTTTTCATATGACCCTTGACCTCTCCTGTCTGTCCTGTGATAGGTGGATAAGCTGGAGGAGGCGGAGAGCAATCGAACTGGTAAAGAGGAAGAGGTGCAGGAACCTGCTCCTGGGGTGTACGGTGAGTGGCTATGTGTATGTGTTTCTCAACGGGGGAGCTACAGCCCCCCAGGGGGCATTGGGAAGCCGTGGGGGGACATTGAAAAGGACACAGCTAAGAAGGGCGGTGCTTAGTTGCCATTGGGGAGCATTAGTCCATTTTAGTTTTTAATACTAAGGAAGGCGTTAGAGAGCTTATGACGAGGTCCAGGGGGCGTTTATTCAAAAAAGGTTGAGATCCACTGCTCTATGTGTATGTGTATCTGCCCAAAGAATCTGTGTGTGTGTGTGTGTGTGTGTGTGTGTGTGTGTGTGTGTGTGTGTGTGTGTGTGTGTGTGTGTGTGTGTGTGTGTGTGTGTGTGTGTGTGTGCGTGTGCGTAAGGGAAAGAGAGAGGGGTGGGGAGCATGCAATATGAATCAAACTGTATCAATATCTAATATGAAAGAAATTGGATGTGTTCAAAAGTGTCTGTGTTCAAAAATGCTACCAAGCTCATACACGTTTCTCCTCTGTTGTTACGTGTGGTTTGTGTATGTGTGATTTGTCTCCGCCTGTGTCTGGGTGTTTGTGCGAATGTGTGTTTATCTGTCCACAGGTCAACAGCTGATGTTAACGGCTGGCCCCACTCCCATCGTCCCTCAGCCTGGTTACCAAGGTTACGGCTATGCCACGCCGGGATATGCGCCACCTACTTACGGGTTCAACGTTCAGCCTTAAAAAAAAAAAAAAGAACTTCTCCCATTTTTTCTGCACATAACACCCCTTCCCAGTCCCATTCCCTTTATGCGCTGTGACTTCTGGGAAATGTATGCCTTTTGAGATACCTCTGGATTCTTAACCCCACGCTGCCCCACTGCACAGCATGAAGACCACTGCACCCCAAGCAGCAAGCAGAAGAGGCTGGTGCACTACTCTCATCAAACACTAGAGGCCGCTATAGCACCTATCAACTCACAACAACCCCTGTGTACACTGACTACCCCAAGTTCTACTGTCAGGAAGCAGCTTTCTTAGAAAAAATAAACAGAGAAAGACAGGGGAAGAAAGAGAGAAAAAAAGACATTATATTTTTAGTAGAAAAAAAAATAAAGCAAACTAAAAAAGTGAAGAGAGTTTTACATACTGTAGCACTGTTTGAGGATGTATTACATACAGTATGCGTCGGGACGGGTGTTGCCACAACAACAACAAGGGAGCGTTGGCATGGAAACGCATGCATGCAATTTGTGTGAGACACCGCCGTTGCCGTCATAGAAGCTGTCAATCAAACTCGATCGACATCACCCCCCACCCCTCCCTCCCACTGTGACTGCTTGTGTGGTCGGCATCTGTCTGGCTGCACTCGTCTGCTTCCGCCGCCTGTTGCCTCATCTGAAAATCTTGGAGACACACATATGGATGCATTTCACTATCTATCCTACTGGTAGAGTTGCATCCTCTATCCTCAGCCCTCGTGCCTCGAGGCTCAACCAGAGACAATTGATAAGGAAGAGATTATTCATGAACATAAGTGTGTTTCTTCTGGAGTCCATATGATGTAGTGGTCTACCACCATCATATGGCTGCCATGCCTTTTTAGTATAGGGCACTAGATGGGGGTTCAGAATGAATGAAGTTTAGTGGGAAAAATCACCCCCATTTGGGAGATCAGAGGTGCATTTCTCAAAAGTGGTTATTAGCAGTTAGCAACTTGGGTAGTTACCAATGGGAAATTACATTGCAAACAACAAAGTAGTTAATCTTGTTAGCAACAACAGTTTCGAGAAGTGCACCCCAGAATTGATTGCACTTTGTTGCATTGGTGACGCGTAGTAGCCTATGCTTCATCTTGTCGACCATATTGAAAATGGAGGTGCAGGAGAAGCGAGAGACTGCACATGGTGCTTGATTCCTCCATCCCACCTTGATCCCTTCTTTGATTCCTCGGTGGGATGAGGTGCGAAAGCAGAGGCACAAGGTTAGAGGACAGAGGAAGTAAGAGTAGGCTAGATTTTGAGATGCAGACGATTAACTTTGTCAGGGAACGCATGGATCCACTGAGAACCGGTACTGAACAAAATGGCTGAAAGAAAGGACTTGGACATGTTATATTCATATCAAAAACAGTATTTGTAAAGTCACCCCCCACCTTCAGTGACAGGAAATGGGTCTGGAACGACCCGGAAGTGAACAGGGGGCAAAGGTCAGAGAAGAGTGGATGAGGAAATGTTGTAGGAAGTGAAGCTGCTGGATTTGGAAGTGAAGAGGAAATAAGTGTGTTTACAGATGGTACATTTTTTTGTTGTTATTTTTTTCTTCTTTCTTGTTTATTTGATTATTTTTCTGCCTGCATGTGCTAGTAGTGTTTCATGACAGGACGTGAGCTGCATTGCAAACTACTAGAGCACTACACTCTACAGTAGGCTACCGACACAGTGCTAACGAAGTTAGAAACCTCACATACTGTACACACACAATCCTCTATCTCAGATTATATTATTAGCAAGCTCATCTCAGTGGAACAGAAAGTAAGTAGGCAACAAAAAAAGTTTAACTTAAGTATGGTACTCGCTCTTATTTAATGCAAAACGGAACATTTTAACTGTGTTATTTCCATTCTACTATCATGTCTGTGGGGGATCTTTTGGCGAAGTCATTCAAAGCGACTGAAGTAGTACGTTGTGTACTGTACAATGCGAATGAAATAGATAACAACCGTAAGAATAGTGTTATATCGGTACCGCTCTAATCAGTATCCATGTTAAGCTCAGTATCATGATGGCAAAGCGCTATGCATTGTCGACAGTGTATGTCTTTAGTCTTACAAACAATTTACTTTTTTATTGAAAAAAAAATGTTGAAATAATAATAACAAAAAAAACCTGAAAGAACATAGACATTGGAAGACGCCGAGACACGTGGTGGTGTGTGGAAGCAATCCTTTGGGGTTGCTAGGTTACGCAGGAGGAGAAGAGGGAGGGGCAGTGGGCATGACTGCTCATGGCTGGTCTGTGTGTGTGTAGCCTATGTGTGTGCATGATGAATGGGTGTGTTTGTCTGTGTGTCATTCACACATACAGACACACAGACAGACACAAACAAACACACAGATGTGGTGGATCCTGCAAATGTTGAATGTTGAGATGGATGAATAAAGTTTACACACACTCACACATGAAACATGTGCTTGCTGTCTATTCTCTTGGCAGGGCTCTTTTAAGGTGGAAAAGGCTGACTGAAAAGTTTGTGTGCACACAATATACGACGGCCTCTCTCTCTCTCTCTCTCTCTCTCTCTCTCTCTCTCTCTCTCTCACACACACACACACACACACACACACACACACACACACACACACGCACACACACACTCTCTCTCTCTCTCTCTCTCTCTCTCTCTCTCTCTCTCTCTCTCTCTCTCTCTCTCTCTCTCTCTCTCTCTCTCTCTCTCTCTGACACACGCACACACTAATCTGTTGTGAAACTATCTTTGAGGTGGAAAAAACAAGAGTGATTGCAACCCACTAACTGTCAGGGGATATTTGTAGCGCATAGTAGCCTACATGTAAATATATTTGCATATCACTAAATCACTAAATCAGCAGTTGCCATCGTCATGTACAACTAGGCCTACTGGTTGAACAAGATTCTTTTCCCCGTACAATTGTGAAATCCACATAGGCCTAGATGCAGAATTCGTTTGCCTATCATTTTATGATGTCATTTGCCTACTATTATAACAACCTTGATTTAATCTGTTTTTATGTTATGAAATGATAACATATTTAAAGAGAACTGGTGAAGATAACAGAATCGAACTCAATAGCATAATATGACAATCACAAAACAGGAACAAAAGGACATCTAAAGTTCCTTGCTGCACATAAAGTAGGCTATCAAAGTCTTATCTGTAGATATGAGCACACTCTGTTCAAGGAATTTAGCATACCTTGTGTCGTTCTTTTCTTCACTATGCTATGTTAGAAGTCAAGTCACTACTTTTGCAAAGAGTAGCAATGTGTAGGCCTAATCCTGTAGGATTATAGCCTGCTGCCAGTAGGATCTAGCCTACCTTAAATTGTCCAGAAATGCCTGTCTCCATTCCATCTCGTAGCATAGTGGTTATGCTTGTAATGACAGTGTTCTAACATAGTGTTTCCCAACCTTTTTTGACTCGCGTACCCCCTAAGCCTTTTTGTTGTACCATGAGTACCCCCTATCCCATGCTCTCTATGTATATTCCTTTATCCCAGTATGACTACACTCCATTCAATTGTCATCATCACATTTTCCCGCGTACCCCCTGAGGTGTGCTCGCGTACCCCTAGTGGTACACGTACCCCTGGTTGGGAAACACTGTTCTAACATAGACCTCTCATAAGAATTTAGGCCTATATATTTATCTATTCTGGGACAAATTCTATTCGGAGTGTTTATAGGCTTACAATTCACCACTGCAAAGATGAGGAAAATACAAACCATTTTTATTATTGTGGAGGCAAGCCTTAAATTAGAGGCCACTATTGTTGATGCAAATATTGGTCAGACTGTAACCATGATTTGCACCCATGGAAAATACCCGGAGTTCAACCATAGCGCATAGCAGACATTGGTGACCCTATTCTTTCCGGATGGGCGCGTCCCTAGCGATTGCCCGGAGTGTTCACTGCACTTGGGACGGTCGCATAGGCACGACCCATAGTGAAATTGCAATAGCATTGAACGTCTTCTTCAAGATGTTCGGGGTTTCGAGGAATTACAAAGGCGCCCCGGTCTACCTTAAATAGTTTCGTTACTCTAGGATGTGACGCTTTTGAGAGAGTGAGTGAGGGAGAGCGAGAGAAATCTCAATAGCCGCCCCGCCCTGTTTGTGGAAGGGGTGGCAAAAGCTCGCTGAATCGTGGCATTTTCTCCTGCCGGATAGGCTGGTCGGGTCTCGCCTGTCAAACGCCTGAACATCCTCCGATCACTGATGATGTTTCGCCTCCCTCACTGAAACTGTAGCGCTATTTAAAAAAACGCCCATCGTCCCACTGTCACATTGTTGCACAACCTGTAATATCGCTATTTCTGGGAGCGGTACTTTCAGGAAACACTTTATTTTTAAACTGAAATTAGTTGCTGTGTAAACTTCAACATGTCTGAAAATGTTAGATATGTCAGTCCTTTTAAAAGACCTCATGCGGTGGCCGCAGCAGCTCCCGCTGGCAAAGCCAAACTCACGCACCCGGGCAAGGCAATTTTGGCAGGTAAGTTCCGTGATTTTTCTTCTTCCTCCTTCTGACAGACGTGTGTTGTTGTGCATTGCATTGTGCAACCCTGAAAAGTAAACACCTGTTTTACTAGCAGTTTTATGACAGTCTATTAACTTCTCAGAACGCACCAGCTACGTGGATTGGTGCGCTGTCCTCTGCTAACATGGTGTCATGTCCATAAGACTGACCCGTCAGTTTGCGTCTAGTCTGTTTCTGTGGTAATGGTGAATCAGTTTGATGCGTGCGCGCCACTTGTACTTCACTGGAACTGTACACAGCAGCTCAAGTCTGGCCAAGGAAGAAGATTGGAGGTTTATGACACATTAACAACTATGTTTTTATTGAAATTATATTTGTATAGAATTCACAGTAAAGAAAATAAATAGGGCTAGGTCTACATTTTAAAAGGCTTATCTTATACCCTAGTTGGAGTGATTCAGCATTTAACCTTGTCGAGAAGGAAAAAAAACTTGAATAGGCCTATTGACTTTTAAAAACATCAGAGCACTGCAGAAGATTTTTCCCTCAACAAAGATAGCTTATCTAAAACTGAACAATTACTCTGGCACGGTCTGCTTTTTAACCCAGCATTATAAACACAAACAAAATAGTTGAATAGGACTGTTGAAGTCAATTTTGTCAAATAGTTAGTGTTTGTGGGAAAAAAAGAAAATAAGCTAAATAGAGCCATCAGTCATTTTGCTGCAAATGTAGCCAACAGAACAAACAAATGTTGCAAACAAATCGATCATAGTCTAATTAGGCATATTGTGCGTCTCTAGTTTACTGAAGAGACTCACAGTAGGCAATAATGTATGCATAGACTGAATTTCTGATCTTGCCATACCAGTTTGGTTTGGAGTCGTCACCAGGGGCGGATCTAGCCACTTTTGGGGCCCTAGGCGAAATATAAATATGGGCCCCTCAAAAGTCATTTAGACATACAATTCTGTGTTTTGGTGCTATTTAGTCTTTTGTCTCATTTATATCTTTGATTACTTTACATAAGTGACAAATTAAGATCATACCTATTTTTTGTGCGTTTACCTTGACTGGTGGGACAGTTTTGGGGCCCGTACAGATGTCAGATATTATTGGGCCCTAGGCAATTGCCTAGGTTTGCCTAATGGAAAGTCTGCCTTTTGGTCGTCACATTGGGAGCAGCTCCAGTCCATATGCCGCTGCTTTGGCTAATTACGAGTTTGCAGAATTCCACAGAGCTCCGCTCAATCCAGTAATGAGAAGGTGGATAGACCACATAGTGAAGCCCAGCACAGTAAACAAAGTAAAGAAGAAGACTGGTCTATCCCTCTGTTTCTATCTGTCTACCTGTCTGTGGATACATAGCAAAGCCCAGCACAGTAAACAAAGTAAAGAGCAAGACTGATCTATCCCTCTGTTTCTGTCTGTCTGTCTGTCTGTCTGTCTGTCTGTCTGTCTGTCTGTCTGTCTGTCTGTCTGTCTCCCCCCTCTCCCTCTGTTGTGTGTGGCTATAATGATCTAACTGTTAAAACTGTCGCAATTAAACACACTTCACACACACCAGTCTCCTCAGTGCGTTACACTCCAGTGCGTTAAACATCTGGTGAAGAGCTAAGTGACTTCATTGCTACACTCCTTCTCCATCTCCAACCCCCCCCCCATCTCTCTCTTTCTCTCTCTCTCTCTCTCTCTCTCTCTCTCTCTCTCTCTCTCTCTCTCTCTCTCTCTCTCTCTCTCTCTCTCTCTCTCTCTCCCCCCCTGGGGTGTGGTTGTGATGTGTGAGATGTATTGCTATTACACTAATAAATACACACTGACGGACGGACGGACAGACAGACACACCCCTCTCTCCCTCTAACAATCTAATGTTAAAAACAGAATGCACCTTTAAATTATGGTGTTGTGTTGCTGGAAACAGCAAATGGACTATAAGCAGTGCACCAGCGCCACTCGTTCACTTTGAGCCCAAGCAAGACAGTGCCACCCTGCCTGTGTGTGTCCCATGGGTCCTTCACTCCACCAGGCACTGATGTAGCGCATGCCAACTAGTAGAGTTCGGCATAGAACGCAAGACCTCCCTCCCAAAGCCTCATACAGTATCAGTAGCACTGACTATTGGTCCGGGCTTTAAATGTGCACTGTGTAATATTTTTAGTAGTCCATTTCCAGAATTCATGCTGTCCATTCATAAATGTAAATTTTTTAACAAATACTTACCACCACCATTAAATTCTAAGCATGCATTATGACTGGAAAAAATGCATTTTACATACATGAAAATGAGGATCTCACATCTCCATGGTGAATGATAGTCCATGATGGTTCTCCATTTTGAATTTCCAGAAATAGGCATTTTTTGCTGCAAAACATACCGTCCATACCATTGGTCATACTAGTAAATAAGACAGGACAAGTAACAGCGATGGACCAATAACAGTACGAGAGGGCCCTGGGCCCTGGAGCAAGAGCCCCGCTTGCTGCCCTATTGCTCCGTCCCTGGCTAACTCTCTATCTCTCCATCACTGCTGCTGTGCAGCGCAGGCCGTGCAGCGCACTACTCACTCCAGGTGTGGGGCTTTTTGGCCCACTGATCAGCTAAGTGCCTTTTATGTGATGATATCACCAAGAGATGCTCTCAGTCATATCACATGGGCATGTGGACAAACACACACACACACATGCACAGCAGCCCCCACACGCACGCACACACACATACGGTAGCCTACATATATATTACATCATTGTGTACATACACAGACACACGCACACACACATACACACTTGTCTGTGGCTGTGTGCCCTGGATGTGCGCACATACACACCCTACAGTACAAACACACTCTCTCTCACTCCCACATACACACACACACACACACTCCTGCCTCAGCATAAATAAAAGTGTCCTTTGGTTGTGTTCCAGTCTTGGAGGACTGCCCTGCTCTACGCTGTCACTTTGAGGTCATCTGAGTACCGTATTTGAGTATTCTGGGGCTGGCTCGCATCTCCGCGGTGAAAAAAGAAAGACTTGTCACTGCTTCTTTCAAATGTAAAATTCTTTTACAAGAGGATTTAGCTCTGGAGAGAGACAAGACATCTTGTTTTCGGGGGGGTCCCCAAAATATTTCTCACACACAAATTTAAGCTCACACAACGCCACTGACCAAGCCAGCCTCTCCTTCCTCCATACAAAATAATTCACATACAAAGAAAACTATGAAGCTTCTGAGGGCTTGCACAGATGAGAAAAAAAACAAGGATGTCAATAAAAACAGAGATGACTTTGAGTGACCTCAATTCATCAAATCATGCATTTGTGTAAATAGGGCATGCACACCTTTAGGCTACCTAAATCATGGACTTATAAAGCTTTACAGAAGCATGGCAATAATCTTATGTTAACACCAACTTACGGTAACATTCATGACTTATTGTTTGCATTGCATTCAAATTGATGTGGCCACATTTTACAAATCATGGACACGCCTTAGAAAAATTATTGCTCACAAGGCACATATAAAAGTGGAAATGAATAGCAGAAAGCTCAGTGTTAGTGAGACAAGTCCACAAATTTACTGTAGGTAAAAGTGCACAAGCTTTCTTTAGATGAGCGCACAGCTTGATAATGTTAAGGCACACTTTGCAAAGTGAGTAAGCGATTTCTTGACATCCCGAGAAGATGGCATTATCTGAGACCTCCTGAGCTACGTAGGAAACAATGTTGTAATAAGTGTATAGAGTAATAGGCATTACAAGAGAAAACGACCCAAAGCATCCTTTTGATGTGTTCCAGACTTGGTGGACTATTCTGGAGATTCCCTCTTTCAGTGATTCCAGAGCTGGGTTGTACTGTATCTGTTATAAAAAAAAAAATATTACATTACACTTAGCTGGCGCTTTCATCCAAAGCAACATTGTTTACAGTCTCTGGACCAGTATGGGGTTAGGTGCCTTGTGTCGCATGTTGGGGTGCACAAAAATTATGTGAAAAAAATTGATGTGCACAGTTTACTCCTCAGGGTACTGTTGGTATTGGTGATTTTTGCACACCCCATGCGACACCTTGCACAACTGAACGTCAACCATGGAGTAAGCTAGGGAGTGGAAGGTTGGGATATGAACCTGCAACCCTCTGTAAAGCCCATCTACATGGCTGCCCCAAAAAGTACAGCTTATTAGTGTTGCTCTAAGGTTCTATGTGTGAGACAACTCGCATACTGTACAGGCCAAAAGTGTGGACTCACCTTCTCATTTATGCATTCTCTTTATTTTTGTGGATTTTCATTGTGTATTTTCGTGGAGGGCACCAAAACTGTGCATGAACACATGCAGAATTATGTGCTTACCAAACATATTATTCAAGTTGTTGTCCAACAGCAATATCAGCTGTCAATCTGACGTCAACGCTTGTTGAAACATGTGGGGCTCTCAGTTTTGCTGTGTTGACGTCGCTGTTTGGCGTTTTTTGACATTTGTTCATGCACAGTTTTGATGCCCGCCCTGAAAATGTACTATGCCCTGTACATAGTCACAAAATTAAAGAGAATTCATTAAATGAGAGTCCAAACTTTTGGCCTGTATACTGTGTAGAAGTTCACTTATACACTGTATGAGATAAGATTTATTTTGTCAGGTTAGAGAATTGGTGACATAGAGGTGTGCCTTAGAATGTGTGCATGTGACCACACTGCACTTTCAGTGTGTGTGTGTGTGTGTGTGTGTGTGTGTGTGTGTGTGTGTGTGTGTGTGTGTGTGTGTGTGTGTGTGTGTGTGTGTGTGTGTGTGTGTGTGTGTGTGTGTGTGTGTGTGTGTGTGTGTGTGTGTATGTGTGTGTGTGTGTGTGTGTGTGTGTGTGTTATATGTCTGTATTTTGCATTTTGCTGTAATACAAATTGATCTTATTATTACCGTACATGCATACGTACAAGGCATAATAATATTGTAATTAACTTTCATGATTTTTTCAGCTATACTAGTTCAATTTGGCTCTCAACAGTTTGAACGCATTTGATTCACATTTTATCACAGTTTGATTACAGCGTGTTGGGCAGATATGCTCACTACATACTGTACATAACTGATCAATCCATTCCTCTCTATCTCTTTCTCTTTCTCTTTCTCTTCTACACGTACAAGAATACAAGAGTTCTCTTCTCCTTGTCTGTGTGTAGCAGTGGAAAGGTGGAAAGTGTAGATGTGAAAGAAGGCTCTGTCTACAGTCTTATGATCTTAGCAAGAAAATCCCTTCTATCTTTTAGCAAGCCCCCACCCCTTGCACACACACACGCATGCGCACATGCAAACACACACACACACACACACACACACAGTTTATGGCGATTTGTGAAGCTGTATACAATACACACAAGCAGTCATGGGTAAGCAGTCAGACCCGCCAGGTTGGTGGGGGGAGTAATCAACCAGTGCTCTCCCCCATCCTCTTCCATGACTCCCTTTTGGGCACCAGTGGGGGCTGCCCTTTTGCATGGGTGAGGCATAAATACAATTTAGTTGTGTTCACTTGTGCACTGTGGAGTGCAGTGTCACAATGACAATGGGAGTTGTAAGCTGTGTAATGCTGGAATTACATCACACTTCTGGAATTACATCACACATACCTCTCTACTAGTTTATTTTATGGTACGGCAAACAAGGTAAACGCATTGCGAAAGCATAGGGTTCATGATTCTGTGTGTGTGTGTGTGTCTCTCTCTCTCTCTCTCTCTCTCTCTCTCTCTCTCTCTCTCTCTCTCTCTCTCTCTCTCTCTCTCTCTCTCTCTCTCTCTCTCTCTCTCTCTCTCTCTCTCTCTCTCTCGTGGTCTTTTGAATGAGTGGCCCTGCAGCTCTAAGTCTCTAATGGACTGTTGGAACATACTAGCTCCTGCATTCCACATCCTCTTATCCCCTGAAGTACATATGTGCCCTGTGTGTGTGCGTGTGTGTGTGTGTGTGTGTGTGTGTGTGTGTGTGTGTGTGTGTGTGTGTGTGTGTGTGTGTGTGTGTGTGTGTGTGTGTGTGTGTGTGTGTGTGTGTGTGTGTGTGTGTGTGTGTGTGTGTGTGTGTGTGACCGAGGACTAAACATGAATGTGTTTTGTGAATGAGGGTCTTTGTTGTGTGATTACAAAAGTGGGAGAGTAGACCATGCACGAGCTGAACAACATCCATGACATCAGAACCAGCACTGTACACCAGACACGGGCAAACCCAGGCCCGGGGGCCACATGCGGCCCCCTGAGCCATTTCATGTGGCCCCCGGAGGCTTTACAAGAAAGACAACTTTTAAATCCAAATTCAAACGGTTACTCAACATTCTTAAAATGCTACCTAAAACAAGAGTCTTGCAAATTTAAGATTAACTAAAGGGACATCATCTAAATACATTTAATTACAGTGTGCAGGAATATCATTACTGCCCAGTTATGTCTGCGTACACTGTTTTATTATTGACGTGGGCAAATTTTCAGTGGCATCCGTCCCTTCGGTCAATATTCTAAATCCAATGCAGCCGTCGGGCCGAAATAATTGCCCACCCCTGCTGTACACAGTCAGGGAATCTGACGAGGGGGACAGAGGGGTCAATTGTCCCGGGCCCAGGAAGAGAGGAGGCCCAAAATGTAGCCCTCTTTACATTGTATGTATTGGAATAGGGGCCCTTTTAAATGACTTTGTCCTGGGTCGGGAAAAGCTGTCAGCGGCCCTGTACACAGTAAATGTTATAATTCAACAACCAGAGAGTTGAATGAATATGACACTCTTCTAGTTAGTCTTACTCCCAAAGTGTTGAATTAAGGAACACTGAAACATTTACTGTGTACTGTAGATGAGTGTGAATTTGTGACATGGTACACTTTCATTGGCATCATCTATAGAGCTGGCATTTTAATTGCCTGGCTCCTGTCGTTCCACACAGCTACACACACACAGAGGTCTGGTAGGATTGGAGAATTATCACATATTGGGCATGTCACAGGCCAACATGTTACACGCTCATGCACGCATACACACGCAAGCATGCATGCACGCACACACACACACACACACACACACACACTTACACTGACATGTCAAATGCTCAACACAAATACAAACACACACAGACATACAGAGGTGCAATCACCAATTTAAGACATACTGTACTATTGATTGATTGATTGATTGATTGATTGTTATTGATTGGTGATTGGTTGGTTGGTTGTTGGGTTGATTGATTCAAAGTTCTACCATATTACGTAAGTAGCTAGCCTTATACAGAGTTCAAACTTGTTGAGAGCAGACTGTTTACATGGTGTTATACAACTTAAATTGTAACAACTTAAATCTTGAGAAACAAGATACACAAGTCTACAAAGACAAAATCAAACAAGTATCAATCTCTATTCCCCCTTGCCCACGAACCAAAACTCCTCCACACGCACACGCATGCTCACACACACCCACACGCACACGCAGACGCACACGCACACTCATACACACACACATACGCACACGTGCACGCGC
>NC_085859.1:41384973-41392473 GCF_034702125.1 Engraulis encrasicolus | reverse complement strand
TCCCTTTCCCCTCCTCTTCTCAGCCTCGCCTTTTTCTTTTCCTTTTTTTTCTATTCCACAATTGGATTCCGTGCTATAAATAGCGCGCTACTCCCCTGATGGCCTCTTCTCCGTCTCCTGCGACTGATTGCAGAGAGGTGGCTGCAAGAATACATAAATATATAAGTACATAAATAAAGAAAGAATTTTAACACAGACATAAAAAATATAAATATTAGGCTATATATATTATGTTATTCCATACTTAAAGGTGCACTGTGTAAGATTGTGTCCAGAGTCGGTATTGCAACTATTGAACTCACCTAGCTGGCTGTTGCCAAATTTGATCTTTTCATGAATATTTACTGAGTAAATTTACTAGTATAACCAAAATAGAGTAATTTTTGCCGCTAAAAATGCCTATTTCTTGACATTCAAAATGGCGGACCATGGAGAAGATCTCCTTTTCATGTATGAAAAGTGACATTTTCCCAGTCATAATGAATACTTACAGTTTTTCTCGATTGCCTCCACACAAGTTCTGGTACTTCACACACAATTCTCGGAACATCTCACCCATTTCCCAACTCCCCTAACCAATGTCACTGAACACTAAACACAATTCCTTATTTACACTCACATTTCAGTTTTAAAACACACTCTTTTCAAACCACTACACACAATTTTCTGGATTACACACAATTTTCATGAAGAAAAACCCTGGTTGTCGCATTGAACACACTGCCATTCAAAATACTAAAATCAACTTCCACCCTATGTTCACTTCCTCATCAGATGGGCAAACTCTCTTCATACCGGTTTACAATCTGAAATCATCACCCCATAAGGACACACATTGCATGTGATATTGATGAAAACATGAGTGGATGCAGTGAGAAAACACATTTGTTTAGTTTTTGAACTCCAAAAGATGTTATACAAGAGATCACTTTCATGTGGTTACCCAATATTTTGCAATAAATTAGTACATTTTTAAAAAATGTCAGAAAAATATGTAAAATATATTTGTTGCCACACATTTGTTTACTCCGAGTCTAAAAACAATATTTCAGTATTTTACTTCAGAAAAATACCCTCTTTAGTGAGTAGAACAGTGAAGAAAATACGTTTCTACTGTGTGTCAAGTTGAGTATAGAGTTTTACCTTGTGCATATTAGTGTTCAATGGTTCACATAAGAGTGTATTGAAATGACTGCTTGTGTGTGTCATTTGAGAACAAAATGAGGTTTTTAGAAGAGAGTACATTGTTTTGAGAAGAGACGTGCATTTTTAAGAGGAAGTGAAGAGTTCTGCCCGTTGCGTGTGAGGTTTGGATATTTGTGTGTAGAGTTCTGAGAATTCGAGAACTGATTCAGAAAATTGTGTGTAAGCAATCGAGAAAAACTGTAAAATTTGATGGTGGTGGTAAGTATTCATGAAAAAGGTAACAATTGTGAAGGGGCTGCATGAATTTTGGAAATAAACTACAAAAAATATTACACAGTGCACCTTTAATACAGCACAATAATATCATTGAATAAAAAGTTAGGCAAACCTCCTCCCAGGATCTGTCTGTTCTATGGTACGGAACCCCTGGAGGGTACCGCGATCGTTATTGGTTGTCATGGCACCCCAGGGCTTAAACAGGAAGAGGAAGTTGAGCTTTCTTTTCTTATAAGCTTGCGGCTGCTGGGCTGTTTTGATGGCAAGTCAGCACATTTGGGTCGATTCTGTCCCTGGCATCCGTGAATAAGAAGTCACACAGCTCGCCTCTGGCCCCTGTGTCTGTGTATGCATGCGTGCGTGTATGTGTGAGTGTGCATGCGCGTATGCATGCGTGCACGTGTGTGTGTGTGTGTGTGTGTGTGTGTGTTTTTCTGAATTCTGAAAATGCTTACTGGTTTGTGTGGGAGAGCACTGTGTGTCTATTTTTGTGATGATAATGAGCTGCTGGTATTTTTATGTCTTTGCTTTTGCTTATGCAGCATGTGGCGGTTGCAATTGTGTGTGTGTGTGTGTGTGTGTGTGTGTGTGTGTGTGTGTGTGTGTGTGTGTGTGTGTGTGTGTGTGTGTGTGTGTGTGTGTGTGTGTGTGTGTGTGTGTGTGTGTGTGTGTGTGTGTGTGTGTGTGTATGTGTGTGTGTGTGTGTCCAGCTGTGTTTACGCACATATTTCTGTAATGACAACTTGACCTAGTCTTGGTTGAATGTACTGTGCTACATAATAATAGACATCAATTTTATGTCAGAGTTTGACACTTTCCTGTGTTTATTGACTTTGTGTGTGTATGTGTGTATGTGTGTGGCAGGTTTGGCGTGTTTGAATTCCTGAGTAATCAGATGCGTGATGAGTCGGGGCGGCTGGACAGTGGGAGGGGCCTGATGTGTGGTCTGGGAGCGGGCGTCATGGAGGCCGTGCTCGTAGTCTGTCCAATGGAAACCATCAAAGTAGGCCACACAACCACCTATTAGTGTAACACACAGGCATGCACGTACACATGCGCGCATGTGCTCACATTCACACACATCCTTAGCAAAATACATATTTTGTTTTACATTTTTAGACCTTTTTTATTTTTTTTTTATATCCCCACCATACTCCTCAGTTGAGATTTTCCATATTTAATTTTGCTTTTGATAAATCCTCCACTTTTCCAGGTGAAGTTCATCCATGATCAGTCCTCTGCCAAGCCCAAGTACCGCGGCTTCTTCCATGGAGTGAGCGAGATCATCAAGACACAAGGTAGACACATCTGAATATCCACATGCTGGGTGGCACTTTGCCTCCCTCTGTTGGATAGAAGCAGTTGCTAAACTGATCCTCTACAACAGTGGTTCTCAAACCTTTTGTGTGAAGTACCACCTGAGAACATATTGAGCTCTCCGAGTACCACTGTGACAACCAACATTAGAATATCGGGGCAAAGGCCTTCCATATCACTTTTGCCAGTCAATACAGGAGAGGTGCATAACGGCATCAACAGCTACGGTCACATTCAGTGCATGTTTGTTTTTAAATGTCTTGCTTGCCTAGTATTATTCTGCATTATATTTTCAGATTCATACAATTCAATATTACAAAATGTGATACCAAAGAGACATTTTCAACTGCAACAACTTGATCAGCCTTCAAATTAATGTACAAAAAAATTAATTCTTCCAAGTACCACCAGAGATGTCTCAAGTACCACCAGTGGTACACGTACCACAGTTTGAGCACCACTGCTCTACAACGCTGACTTCAAATTTTATGTAGAATAGAATAGAATGGAATGGAATGGAACAGAATAGAATTAGAGAACAGAGTTATTTACAATGTGATGAAAGGAGCTTGTTGTCTAGTACAAATATGCTGTATATTCAATTGATAATTGCTCAAAAAAGCACACCAGGAAAGTGTAGAGAAGACAAGATTTTCATATCTGCAGTGTGATGTAGTGTGAGATATTGTACATTAATTAAACATTTCAGTTTAGTGGTAGTCCTACCATTATGAATAATCATATTACACTGCACACAGCTATTGCACAATATTTTAATGGCATTAAATATTAAAATTGCACAGCAGGAGGAACCCAAGACATTCTAGGGTGAGAGTCAGTGCATATGCAGTTTGTTTAGTCATTCCTCTGTGTAATATCCTACCCATTGAATCTTTTTAAATGTTATTTTGGGGGGATTTTATGCCTGTCCACTATATGGGCCACCAACAGTCAGCCCAGCTATGGTATATGCCAGAAAAAAAATCAAAAGGATGAGTGAGAGTCTTCAGAGACTTGCACCTTGTCCACACAACAACAAACATGGTTTGAAAAAAATGTTGCAACCCGACACATGCCAGTATCAATTAATATTCACCTCCAGATGGTGTGACAGCATCGATGCCAAAAGGGTTGTGTTGTGCATCCTCGAGGGCCAGGGAGAGAAGGCAGCTGTGCAATGATTTAATTAGGCCCCGTTAGGCCCTGTCGTGGCCAACCGGTAGGGTACTCGTCTGCCATGCGGCCGACCAGGTTCGATTCCCGGCCCGGGTCCTTTGCCGACCCTTTCCCATCTCTCTCCCCATTCGCTTCCTGTCCACCTCTCAAACTGTCCTATCATCACCAATAAAGTTGTAAAAGACCCAAAAATATATCTTTAATGAGGCCCTTTTATGTAGAGTATAAATTGATTTTTAGCAAAGTGTATTATGGTTGAGGTAGGTTGGATATGGATACACCATAAGTTTATTGAAAAAAAATGTTTTTGCGCTGTTCTGGCAGTGAAATTCTGTAAAAGTGACTGGAAAGACTTATGGTACTACTATGACATTACTTTGTCATCGTCATTCTGGTAACAGCAAATTCATAACAGGGGCAATGTCTTAACAGATGTTTACTTTAAATAATGACATTACATTATATAATGTATAAATGTACAAATAATTGTACAAATAATGACAGCCTGAATTCAGAAATATATAATCAGAACAGATGAAATGTCATTAACCCTGTTGAGGGGTAAGCCGTTTTGAGATGTGTTGTTGACATCGGTCGAGTTGTAATTTCAAACCAGGGGGAATGGTCAGAGATGGATTCTGATTATTGGATTCCGGGGTTTCCCCCGAGATCCATTTTTGAAAATACAGTTGCTAAGAGTGCAATTTTATTGCAATATGTGAATGTATAGCCTATTGAGGGGGATGATTTTTGACCATCTTCATTGTAGGTGGGATGACATCCCCCTCCATCTCGAGCCCTGGTTGTTGTGATGTCTTAGCCTCTGCTGTGTGGTGTTCTTGTCCCCCTGAGGAGTGGACTGTAGGCCCAGGGCCAACTTCACCAGGTGCCACAGCAGAGGTGGGCAAACTCCGGCCCGGGGGCCATTTGTGGCCCGCCAAGCTATTTCATCTGGTCGTCAGTGCCTTTACAACAAGAAAGATGACCACCAAGCATTATTAAAATGGTCTTGGGGTTTTCAGATTCACGAAGCTACTGTATTCAAGGCTACTAAATACATTTCATTACAATGTGCAGGATTGAAATGACCAAAAAAATGTTATGCCAACATGCATTATTTCTTATGCGACATCTGTAGCCTGATGAACCAGACTAAATGTGGATGTCTAATTTAGTCTGGCCTCGATGCATAATACATCCGAAGATTGTTGATGAGAACAACCTTCCCTCAAAACCCTGCCCACTTTGATTCAAAACACATCTTTGCGTTGTAATTGGTTTGCCAGATTCATGGCATTCTGGCTTCATTGAATCATTATGCGAGGCCAGACCCACCCGTAGACAAAAGCGGGTGGCGCTGGTTCACCAGGCTACGACATCTGGCCCTTTGGCCAATATTCTAAAATCACTCAGGCCCTTGAGCCAAAATAATTGCCCACCCCCTGTACTGCAGCATCATCGCTCTCCACTGGCCTCCGGGGCAGCCACACAGACACCCATCACTACCCACATATCTTTTTTTGTGATAATTTTTTTTTTTGAACAATTAATTAATTAATTGAATGAATGACACACAAACAATGCAATGTAGGCAAAGAACACAGCCAGGAAGGCAAAGAAACAACGTGGAAACACCAAGACAAGGACAAAGACAATCACTACCCACATATCTTATGTTCACACTGAGAAATAAAATAATAGTCAAGATAATGTTATTAGAATACATGAAACCTTTCGGGTCACCCAAGTTCACCTTACAAAGTTTTCTTCATCCATACATGCATCTATCCATTTATAAATCTCTCTCTCGTTCTCTCTTTCTCTCTCCTGCATCAGGTATCCGAGGGACGTACCAAGGTCTCACAGCAACAGTCCTCAAGCAAGGCTCCAACCAGGCCATAAGATTTTACGTCATGACGTCACTGAAAAACTGGTACAAAGGTGTGTACCTTCAGATTGTGTGTGTGTGTGTGTGTGTGTGTGTGTGTGTGTGTGTGTGTGTGTGTGTGTGTGTGTGTGTGTGTGTGTGTGTGTGTGTGTATGTAGTGTGTGTGTGTGTGTGTGTGTGTGTGTGTGTGTGTGTGTGTGTGTGTGTGTCTGTATGGTGTGTGTGTGTGTGTGTGTGTGTGTGTGTGTGTGTGTGTCGGTGTGTGTGTGTGTGTGTGTGTGTGTGTGTGTGTGTGTGTGTGTGTGTGTGTGTGAGAGAGAGAGAGAGAGAGAGAGAGAGAGAGAGAGAGAGAGAGAGAGAGAGAGAGAGAGAGAGAGAGAGAGAGAGAGAGAGAGAGAGAGAGAGAGAGAAAGATAGAGACTTTTGGTCCTCCTATTATGTCATTTAGAAGAGCCACTGGATTTGATTCCAAGTTCTTATTACTTATTTGTATGTACTCTGCTCTCTGCTGGCCAAAGCTGGTACTGCATAGTGGATATTACTCCCAGATGTCTGAGCACAGTGGTACTAGTTGGGCAGTGACACACTATTGCATCATTTCAATAAATGAGACTATTTGTTCCAGTGTGTTATGCAACAATCTCTGGGGATAATATCATACTCCCTTTCTCCCTCGTCAGGGACTGCTATTTTACTTCAGGACTGAGTGTTAAGGTGTGTGTGTGTGTGTGTGTGTGTGTGTGTGTGTGTGTGTGTGTGTGTGTGTGTGTGTGTGTGTGTGTGTGTGTGTGTGTGTGTGTGTGTGTGTGTGTGTGTGTGTGTGTGTGTGTGTGTAGGGTGGTGCCAGAAGAAAACAACTCGCCAGGCAAAACTATTTTTTGGCCATTGGGCAGATTCGGATTTGTGTAGTTTATTAGGCGAGTGCCAGATTGGGTTTTTGCAACATTGTGACCACTGTGTATCCATTCTGCCATCTCCTAGGCGACGACCCAAACAAGGCCATTAACCCCATAGTGACGGGTACGTTCGGGGCGATTGCCGGGGCAGCCAGTGTGTTTGGGAACACGCCATTGGATGTGATCAAGACCAGGATGCAGGTACTGTATGACGACAACACTCTGCTTTGTCTACTGTACGTGTATGTCCAGTGGATGTCTCGGTACCAGAATCAGCTGTTAGCCATAAAACGTCCAGCATCCACATCGTCATACATTTTTTTATCCATAGAAGTGTTACAATCTGAGCCAGTTATTTCCCATAATAATTGCTAATAGGCAAACGAGGCAATTACCTAGGGCCCCACTAAAATCTGCTATCCATAGGGGCCCCCAGCAAAAGTAATTCATGAGTGTCCCATGTCTAAGTACGTATATATTTCTCCTACCCCAAACGAGTAGAACCGCAACGGTAACAAGTAATAAATAGCATGCATTTCTATATTTAATTGGCCTGCAGTTTGATATTCCTCATAAATATTTTTGATATAATTATTGAAATTATTAATATTGTCTTGTGTGTTTTGTACCTCTTTGCTTCGCTGAACGCAGGGTCTAGAGGCCCACAAATACAAGAGCACATTGGACTGTGCTGTGAAGATCATGAAACACGAAGGACCAGCAGCGTAAGTGTGTGTGTGTGTGTGTGTGTGTGTGTGTGTGTGTGTGTGTGTGTGTGTGTGTGTGTGTGTGTGTGTGTGT
>NC_085859.1:41362473-41379973 GCF_034702125.1 Engraulis encrasicolus | reverse complement strand
ATTTTTTACAAGCACAATCAATTTTCTGGCCACCACGATAAGTTATAATCGCCTTATGCTTTATTTTCACTCTCTCTGTTATTGATTATTATTTGCAATAATTGCTAGGCCAATTAATCAGCCAGCAAAATTTGTTTTCGTGACAGCCTGTGTGTGTGTGTGTGTGTGTGTGTGTGTGTGTGTGTGTGTGTGTGTGTGTGTGTGTGTGTGTGTGTGTGTGTGTGTGTGTGTGTGTGTGTGTGTGTGTCCATTACTCACATCTCAGGAACTCCTCCTTATTCCTGTAGTCTGGAGCCACAAATGCTTGGATGTGTGCGACTGTGGGGATGGAGGGAGAAAGTTGTACACAGTCATTCCAAATACTCTTTTAGGACAGCCTTTGGTAACATTTTACTTGAAGGCAGAGAATGCGTGCAGATCAGTGGCACAGGTGCTGGACAAAATAAAATAACTGAAGTAAATAATAAATGTCCGCAACACTGTCAATGCTGGGAGCTTTAACGGTGTTGCGGACATTTATCATTTACAACATTTTACTTGATGCACTTGATGTCATACGCATGACATAACAATGTCATAACAGTGTCCCTTTAATGCAGTCATTCACGTGTCAAATACATTATGTCAATATCATACAATATCAAAAATTATGTCAATATCAAACATTATGTCAATATCAACATTTCATGACTATCATTAAGTGACTTTCCGTTATGGCAAAGACAGCCCTAACAATGTCAACTTTTCATGACCATAACACATTTGACACTGATATGATATTTATAACTCGCTCATGACTGTGTCATGACACTGTTTTGACACTATTATGACACTGTTATGTCATGCGTATGACGCCGGCATCAAGTTAAGTGTTACCCAGTCTTTTAACAGTCTCTGGTAATGCCATCCTTCAAAAACACACCTTTACATACTATACCTAAACCTTAATCCAAATAGTACAATCCCATACACATCCAACCCACAAATAAGAGCACACACATTTGTACAGTATACTAACTTCAACATACACACATGTACACGTACACTACCGGTCAAAAGTTTGGGGTCACCATGCTTTCCTCCCACAATGATTCTTTCTGACAGTTTAGCTTATTCCTTCTCAATGTCAGTTCTGGTATAAAATCAGTGTATAGAGTTATTGTTCCCTGAAACTAATGCAGGAAACAAATAAGCAATTTGATATTGGAAAAAGTAACTGTTGAATGGATTTACTTGTATAGACAATGCATAGAATAGACCAAAATGTATCACTAACTTTTGACTAATAAAAGTGTACCTTTACTAAGGTAGTGTCTAGTCTGGTCTACTAATCAAAGTGTAGACTCTTTTGGCATTAATAATAGCCAGTTGCGGTTCTACAGATTCATTCCCGGGATGAGATGAGGTCCAGAATTGCCCATGAGCTCTATGAGCCCCATGCATGCAAAAGTTGATGTCTACTCCTGTCAATCCATACAATGCCAGATGATATACACATCATTTGAAAGAGGAGAATCTACACTTTCCAACGATGTATGGCACTGGCTTGCACACTTAAACATCGCTGAGACAATGGATCGTGCATTCATAAGTAGGTTCATTCTGATGGCTAGAAAATCATGCAGCTACTTTGACTTGAATTTGTGGACGAAGTGGTAACTCAACAAATGTCATACACCTACCATTGGAAAGGGCAGACACTGAACTTTCCAATAGTTCCAGGCATTCTCTGATAAACCAAAGAAATGTCTGTAGAAAAATGGACTAAAACACGTATTTCTATGTAATTATGGGTGATAAAGCTTGGTTAGATTTCACTCTCTTGTCCAGTTTAACCAATTTTATGGGTAATCAAACCTTTTTTCACCTGTGGGTGTTCAGTACTTTCCATTATTCCATTTCAAGCTATTTAAAAGATGTTTGCGACTTGAATTGCAAACAAATAACTGAAAAAATTAAGGTGACCCCAAACTTTTGAACAGTAGTGTATATGCGAAGATGTGTTGATTTGTTAATATGACTGAGTGTGTGCAGTGTGCTGCTGACCTTTCTCAATGATCTCCTTCTTCTCCTTCGTCCACTGGGTCTCCAGGCGCTTCTGGAGTTCATACAGAGAGCTGCCAACCTCCCCAAAGGAGCTGTGCTGATCCACACGGATGATGACATCTGGTGCAGTCGGCTCATTAAGGAAGGGAAATCTCTAAAAGATCAGAGAGAGAGAGAGAGAGAGAGAGAGAGAGAGAGAGAGAGAGAGAGAGAGAGAGAGAGAGAGAGAGAGAGAGAGAGAGAGAGAGAGAGAGAGAATAGTTGGGTTGATAGTAAAATGCTTACAACTTTGAGTAGGGCTGTGCAATACATTGTATTAATATTGTGATATCAATATTGCTGTGAAACAATATCAAATTTCATAATATCGATTTGAAACAACATTTTTGTCATTTGTCTATACAGCCAAAAGGTAGGCTACGCTAAGCACAATGCATTTCCCTTCCACTTGAGCCATTGGGAGCACAAAGCAGACTTGCTACCCAACACTCATGCAGAACACCACTGTGTGTTTCTCTATGGCCCTCCACTCCAACTGCTGAAGGGAGGAAAGATTGTGAATTGTTTAGCACAATGAATTTGTCTTTAAAATAAATGTCGTCTGAAAATATTGTGATATCAACATTGACTACGTTAAACTTGGATTTTTTTCGCACACCTCAGCTGGCAGGTGCGTCGGAGATGGCCCATGGGTCACTCAGCAGGCAACTTGAAAAAACTCCCGCACACTGACCATTTAGCTGTTTTTTGCTTTAATGAACGACGTTTTGGTACAAGACCTTCATCAGGCAATCTTCAACATTGACTGAAATAATCGTGATATTGATTTTTCTCAAAATCGAATAGCCCTACGTTTGAGGAAGACGGGGAATGCCAATCGAACCTGAAGGAAGTGGACATGGTCCTCCGTGCGTGCGAGCTCCGTCAGCTCAGCATCTCTCCTCTTCAGATCTGCAATCTCCTGCTCCAGCTGCTTCAGGACCCCCTGAGCCCTACTCACCTCCGCCTTCTCCTGAGCCCTGATCAGCTTCGTCACCTTAGCATGCCTCTTCTGGATGGAGCCCATCAGGTGCTTAAGGCACTTGTCATTTTCCGCCACTGCGGCTGCTGCGGAGCGCTGACAAAAGCAACAAAAGCGAAAATAATCACAAGCATTCTAGGACAGATTACTGGACGCCACGGGCCTACCGGGCCCCAAGAGCCAAGGGACCCCTGAATCCCAAGGTGTCTGTGTTCTCATGTTGTGTTAAAATTACATTTAACTACTTTATTTTCTGTGTGTGTGTGTGTGTGTGTGTGTGTGTGTGTGTGTGTGTGTGTGTGTGTGTGTTGGGGGGGCAGTCTTTCTAACATCTTCCCTCTACACCCAAACTTTTTGGAACCTTGCCATTCCATTGAGACCCCATTTCTTTTTTGGCTGGCCCATGGAGCCCATTACATGAAATCATACAGTCTGTCTCTGAAAGCATTAGGCACATATTTTTTAAACACAAAATATTACAGTGACCAATAGGCTTGGACTCGCCGTGTCATCCGTGAAGCTACAATCAATTAATTAATTAAATTAATCAACTTAATTTCTCAATCCAGTTTGCCCACCTATGACTACGAATGGTAATGAATGCATTATTAGGGAACACTTTAGAATAACTACCTATTCACAGCTTTATAAACACTTTATTACACTTAATGCAGAGGAGCTAAATTACACTTCTCAGATATTGCTCACCTTCAGATTCTGTGTGGCTTTCTTTACTTGCTGATATTCTCTCTCCTTCTCTTCCAGTCTCCTCTTTGAATTGGTGTCAGCCTTTCCAACAAGTTTCTACAAATAGTCAGGTTCATTACGTTTGGATCTGAACCTTTCGCTGGATTTTTATGGGGATTTGGAAAACTATACATTTTTGAAAAGTATATTGTATAAGCAATCAGAAAAACCATGTTTCCATTTGCACAAATGTCTGCATGGCGGCCATCTTGGATTTTTCAAAATGGCTTCCGAAAAACCATAATTTTGCAATATCTCAGCTTCTGAATGAGCTAAAACATTGATTCAAACTGCTAAACCTACATTTTCAGGGTCACTGAATCTACTGGTGGTAGTTTTAATGTTCTCAGACAGTTTGTTACCATGCTAATTTATTTGAACTGGTGATTTACTGTATAGTATCTACAAGTAGATGCATGTCTGTCAAACCCACCATACAAAACATCCCAGCTAGAATGTGCAAAACAGTTTACGTGTCCAGCATTGTGCTGTATATATCCAGGCTTGCTTGTGCAAAGCTCATACCAGCTACATTGTATCCAGTAAACAGGAGCAGTGCCACGTAGTGAATATATTGAATGTCAACAGGCCTTAGATTTTTGCCTTTTGCCTTCCTTCAGCATGCATGTATTTTCTGTATAATGATCCTGGAAACTGACTGCAAGACACAGTTACAAATCAAGTAATAAATTGGTGTTATTAATATTGTTAATGTACATACTGTCATTAACTGGTGTTGGTGATGGTGGTGGAGTGTAACGGTGAGGGTTCTGTTTGCTGTTTGTTCTGGTTATAATCATGGGTGAAGAGCATCGAGGTGAACAAGAAGCATTATCAAGCATTATGAGCTCATTAACTGGAAGCTGTGTGTTTTATGCCAGTCTGACGATGCCAAAAGGTGGTTCTGGTCCAGAATCCAAGATTAGACGCCGATGGACATGTACTGGAAGTAGTTCAAGAGGGGGCCAGTCTGAGTGATGGGGGCTATGTTAAAATCAAGCACTGCTTCTAGGCAGGCCAAGATAAATGTAAATATTGTTTCTGATCTAAAAAAAATCGGGAACTCCACTCACTTGGTCGGACAACAGTCAACCAGTAGCAAACCTAAGGAGGCAGATCAACCATGCCGTTTGGGAAATGTTAATTGTTATGGACTTGGTCAGACCAAGTCTCGAAAAATGACTGAAAAATGACTGACCCAGGCACCTCAGCATCTGATTCTTCTCCACTATCCACAAGATTTCGTACGAGTCCACTCAATAAGAAACCATGCTTCTTCTACCAAAAGGACGATAGTGAACTGCTTTATCAGGTCAAAACTGCAAATGGCAGTAAAACTCTAAAGGCTGCTGTAAAGTCCCAGAATCCCACCCTGAAAACAAGAATGACCACCAGCATCTCAGCAGATGATGCACATTCAATTGCTGTCCAATATCACAAAGATTGCATTCAGTAGAAAGTGGCTGAAAAAGAGAATCCTCACAGTCTTGCCATAACTGAAATCTGTCTGTTCTAAATGACCTAAAGAAGTCAAAAGTCCCTACTATCCAGAAGCATGCAAAGAAGACATGGTTCATGCTGCAATGACAACTGATGAATATGATAACATGAAAGCAATTTACAAAGCAGCACAGGTGACAAGGACAAACATTGCAACCTTCACCAAGACAGGCCAGGGAACAGATGCCATACAAGTATCCAGCAACATCAATGACTACCAAGGGTGTGTCTCTCTTTCGGCCACTTTCTACTGAATGCAAGTTCATGATTCTCCAAGGCTTCTGAATCAAGCATGTTGACATAAATTTTTTTCAATGATGTCCATGCTTTGTTTTGTGTTTCCACATCAATACGGTTGATCAGCTCAAGCAGACATGTTAACGTCAAGGCTTCTTTGAGAGTTGTATTTCTGTCAGGCCTGAGTCTCGCCGTACATGACACATGTTTTGTCCCACAATCTTTGTGATATCATACATCAATTGCATGTACATCATCTGCTGAGATGCGGGTGTTCAGTCTAGTTTTGAGTGTGAGATTCTGGGACTGTTCCAAAGCAGCCTTTGGAGATTTTCCGGCATTCGCAGTTCTGACCAGATAAAGTAGTTCACCATCGGCGTTTTGGCAGATGGAGCTTTGTTTCTTGACGAGTGGAGTGGAGAAGAATTAGATGTTGAGGGGCCTGGGTCATCCATTTCTGTTCATCCTCTCTTCTTGCCACGCTTCTTGGCTGTGAACCGTCCTGTAGAAATGATGTGCATGTTGTTTGCTTGCATGCTGTATTTGAACCTTGTTGGTTGCACCTGAGTGACAGGAGAGATGCTAGATTGCTTTCTGTGTCCCTGGTGTCTCAGCCGTGCAGTTCTGCAGTCGTCTTTGGATTTAACATGGTCCCAATCATTCAGACTGACCCTCTCTTGAACTACTTCTCGTACATGTCCATTAGTGTCTAATCTTGGATTCTGGACCAGAACCACCGTCTTGGCATCATCAGACTGGCATAGAATACACAGCTTCCAGTTAATGAGCTCATGGGCTTGACATGTCTCTTGTTCACCTCGATGTTCTTCACCCATGAATATAACCAGAACAAACAGCAAACAGAACCCTCACTGTTACACTAAAGCACACTCACCAACACCAGTTAATGACATGCTCGTACGTGCATTAATAATATTAATAACACCAATTGATTTGTCACTCTGTCTTGCAGTCAGTTTCCAGTATTATCATACAGAAAATGCATGCATGCTGAAGGATTCCCCCAAATGAAAAAATTGAACACCTGCGCTGCTCCTGTATACTGGATACAATGTAGCTGTGAGATTTGCACAGGCAAGCCTGTAAATGTACAGCAAAATGGTGGACATGTAAACTGTACCAGTTTTGCACATTCAAGCTGGAATGTTTTAAATGGTGGGCCATCTACTCATAAATACTATAAATCAATAGTTCAAATAAATTGGTGTGGTAACAAAATGTCTGACAACAATAAAACTAACACCATTAGATTCAGTGACCCTGAAAATGTTGGTTAAGCAGTTAAAATCAATGTTCTAACTTATTCAGAAGCTGAGAAATGACAAAATATAGGTTTTTCGGACGCCATTTTGAAAAATCCAAGATGGCCGCCACCTGTGCAAATGGAAACATTGTTTTTCTGATTGCTTATACTATCTACTTTTCAAAAATGTATAGTTTTCCAAATCCCCATAAAAATCCAGCAAAAATACATAATGAACTTGACTACAAAGACACATTACATCAATCAGATCAATACAATGCAGCCTGGAATAGGATTACATTAGGCTATACTGTAACTGGACACAAAAAAAGAGCAATATTCAAATCACACCATGTAGCCTATAAATCATTAACGTTATTAGTGTATTAAAGTTAGCCTATTTATTATTAGTTATTAGACATAACTTATTACATTGCCTGTCCCTGACACTGAGGGGGCCTACCTGTTTTTCGAATCTCTCTATCTCTGCTGGTACCATTTCGTGGCCTCGATGCTCGTACATGGTGCACATCAAACAGAGAATTTGCTTGTCCGTTCGACAGAAAACCTCCAGAAGTTTGCTATGTCGACGGCAGATTTTGTCCTTCAGGTGTCCCGCGGGATTTACAACTCTGTGTTTGCCCCCTGGGTTGAGCTCGTTGTGGAGTTTGAGGTGAGCCTCGCAGTAAGACACCAAACAATCAAGACAAGATTTGACGGCTTTAACTTTTGTTCCTTTGCACACGTCGCATTCTAACTCACTGTCCACGTGGACAGAATTAGAAGAAGACGTTGGTTGTTTGGGCTGATTTATTTTCTCCACCATTTCGGCGATAAGAGTGTTTTTCTTCAGCGGGGGCCTTGTAGCAAACGTTTCCCAGCATTGGGGACACTGCACCGCATCTCCACGGCCCTTCTTCTGGTCAAAGTAACGTTTAATGCAGTTTAAGCAGTAGCTGTGTCCACATGGTATAGTAACGGGAACTTGAAGAACCTCAAGACAAATAGGACAGGCGAGGAAATATTGGTCGTTCCAGTAAATACCATCCATTTAACCCACTTTATACGTCTTCAATTGCTTGTTCAGTGTAGCGTTGACACTTTCACTTTCACATTTATGTCAACAACGACAGCCTGGACAGCTTACCTCAGCAGCTGTGGTCTATTAATTTCAAGAACAAAGTAAGTCAACAGCGTCCACCAACTTTCAGCCGAGTTTTGTTGTTTATGATTCACGTGCATTTGACAGGGCTTTATGTAAACTTCCTTTCTGTCCTAAGAACAGCTGATTGGCTCAAACGCAAAACAGCTACGGTGGCCTACAATAAACAAACAGGATTCTCGTTCTACAAAATCTGCACTGCAACAGAGCTGTCAAACCTGAGATTGGACAATATTTACATGGAAAATAGAGCTCTGCGCCCCCAGCCACTGGTGGACTACTGCATGGGCAAGCGATGTACTATTAATGGCCACAGCGGGGAGCCATTTCTTCATGTAGGCTACCCAACTGGTCTGCGAGGTCCAAGAATGAATAGAACCTGAATAGGGCCTGCTGTGAGGGGAGTGCAGAGCAGGGGACTTGCCATGCTAGTGATTTCCAGTGATGAACTTGCAACAAAGTGATTAATAATAAATACAAATGAAGATTTAACATTGAAAATGAAACATGTAGAAAAAGAGAAGATTAGATAGAATTGAAAGACATTATAATAGTAGCCTAAGCCTATTACAAGTGGGCAACATATGGATTCCCGGCTCTTCAATTGATACTTGACCCTGGATCTCTTCCTTGGACTATGCACTGTGACTTTGGCACCATGACATTTTGGACACTTTTCTAGATTTTGATCTTGTGTGTGTGTGTGTGTGTGTGTGTGTGTGTGTGTGTGTGTGTGTGTGTGTGTGTGTGTGTGTGTGTGTGTGTGTGTGTGTGTGTGTGTGTGTGTTGTGTATAATGCAGGGGCAGTCACATAGTGCAGTTCCAGAGGTGCTGGTGTGACGGAGGTCATCTTGCACCTGTTCGTCGCCCTCGGGGATCGAACCTGCCACCTTGTCAACTACAACGGTCCGGCAATGGGAGACACAGTACGATACCGTTGGACCAAGAGACCAGTGTCCCAGTCCAACGGCATCAACACTGTATGAGGCTTTGGTAGGGAGGTTTTTATTAACGTTCCACGCCAACTCTGCTAGTTAGCCTCCGTTACACTGGTGTGTGTGTGTGTGTGTGTGTCTGGGGGCAGTCATTCTGTGTGTGTGTGTGTGTGTGTGTGTGTGTGTGTGTGTGTGTGTGTGTGTGTGTGTGTGTGTGTGTGTGTGTGTGTGTGTGTGTGTGTCAGATTTGTTCAGCATCCTGATGGCCTGGTGTATGAAACTTTTCGTGAGTCTGGTGGTTCTGGACCGGTCCGGAAGCTCTTGTTCCTCTTTCCAGAGGAGGCACATCAGGTTGTGTGTTGGTTCTTTTGTGCGAACATTTTGTCCATGGCAAAATTAATTAGACTATTACTGGGGCAGTCATGGGTAAGCGGTTAGGGCGTCAGACTTGTAGCCCAAAGGTTGCTGGTTCGACTCCCGACCCGCCGGGGGGGGGGGGGGGGGGTAATTATCCAGTGCTCTCCCGCATCCTCCTCCTCCGCTGCACTGCTCCCTTGGGGCGGCATTGGTGGCTGCCCACTTGCACGGGTGAGGCATAAAATGCAACTTCGTTGTGTGTAGTGAACACTTGCATGCTGTGGAGTGCTGTGTCACAATGACAATGGGAGTTGGTCTGAGTTTCCCAGGTGGGCCTCTGCTTTCTGTAGCCTACTATTTTCCACCAGGGGAGGCAAATGCTCCCCTGAAATGGGATGTTGCGGGACTACTACACTCAGCTCTCACTCGGTGTGGTGCACTGTGGGTGGAATGGCCGATGTTTTGGCCACAGTGAGTTGTGTCATCTCTCTCTCTCTCTCTCTCTCTCTCTCTCTCTCTCTCTCTCTCTCTCTCTCTCTCTCTCTCTCTCTCTCTCTCTCTCTCTCTTAAAATCAACTTCCCACAAATACAACTAATTCAGAGGAAACACAAAATGCTCCATATCAGAACCCAAAACATGAACAACCAATCTGATTTTCCTCTGATCACACACAATTAGAGAGAAAGAGAGGGTGAGAGAGAGCAGCTATTCATATTGCCTGTCTTAATGGAATAGGCCTATACGCCGCGGCGTCAACAAAGCTACTTCTTTTGTTTGACGCCTTTACGCACCAAATGTCAGGGCGCGCATCACCGCAGTTCTGCCAATACTTGGACTACTGTAGGCATAGCTATAAAACTATAAACAAGCACCAGCCCCTATGCGAACGGTTAACAATGGCCAAAAAAAACACTCAAGGAAAACGAATGGCATTGTGGGGGCGTTGGTGGTGGTCGGGGATGGATGTGACTGAGGGGCCAGTTGTCCTCTCCGCTGTCAATGTTGAATGGAGAGGTTGACAGGGAGGGAAGGGGTGTGACAGCCACACACAAACGCACACGGGACACTTGTCACCGTGCTTTCCCCATCATGACAAAGACCCGACCCTCTGTATGGCTTCAGTTCAGCTAGGGTCGCCTGTCCTGGATATCACGAGGAACGACTGGATTTGGATTCACACTAGAGCTACCAAAGCAGCCTATTTGTGTCAGCTTTTGACAGCATTTGTGAATGTATGTGTATGTGTTTTTATTAGTATTGCTGATTGTCGCAACCTGGGACACGTGAATGCCACCGGCTGAATTGATGGCTGCGGCGCGATGGCATTATGCGGCCAGCGTGTAATTACCGAGGGAACGGGCGCTGAGTGAATGAGGAGACAGACTCAGTGGCAACAGATGTGTGGTAGCCTACGGACCCCCGTCTTAATGACACCCCTGAGCTCTCCAAGGGGCGGTGTTGTTCGCTAGGGTGATACGACGAAAGCATGGGAGTGAGTGAGAGAGGGAGAAAGAGTTGGGAATAGGTTACAGAGGCAAAGAAAGAGCGAGAAGGGCTGCGCTGTAGAATATCCATCGGCTCTCACCAAAGACCTGTTGAACGCAACAGCAGCGGCACAGTTTGGGTGACTTCATATTTTCTAAACTGCCCATATTCCAGACCTTTAACATTCCTTTTGGGACTTTTTTGAAAGTAGTTCTATACAAATTGATTTGTCCAACAACCTCTGGTGCGCAACTGGTTCACAGGCGCAAATTGTTTTCCCATCGAAACGGGGGGGATTTGCACCATGGCAGGGGAGCGACGCTTTTCGGGATGCCCAGAACTGGTCGTTTGTGGACTTGTTGTCTTTCTCCTGGGGATGTCCGTTCACCAAACACAAGCAGGCTGTGCCGAGAGGGACTCTCCGAACTGCTGCACGGGACGCAACAACGACTGCTCCGAGTACACGAAGCGAAAGACCGTGTGTTATTGCGACACGTACTGTCAGAAAACTGGAGACTGCTGCGAAGACTATAAGCGTGTGTGCCAAATATCCGGTGAGTTTGCACAGCTTCAATATTCGTTCATTTTCCTTGAACAGGTAGCGTGGAAATTAGAGTGGTCTTTGGTGCGACATAGGCAGGATCGCTTGGGAAACGGCAACAGCAGGTGCGCGCGTGTATTCTGGCTCCGTGTGTAGGCCTACCGCGGCGTCTAGGCTACATGGCCAGCGTTATCGATTAATTTAAATATGTAAATATGAGGTAGTAACATCAATAAGTCATATATCCTATATGTTTAAATTATAGTTCAGTGTCTAATGCGCTCCAAGTGAAGTGCGCTCCTTCAACACACACCGTCTGGCCAAAACTGCTGCCCTCAAATTATGTTTTTCAAACAGGGGTGTTAAGCTGAAGGCAGCTGGCCTCAATGTTCATGGCCTTGATCTTCTTTCTGGTCGGCAAAGAAATCATCCTTGTCAAATGAGCCTCAATTAGGGGCAATGCATGGACTTCAATTGTATAAGCGGCCTGCATTGTTGGACGCGGGAGTGGTTGGCTCGGCTGGCTGAGTATGTGGCACATAGAGGATGCGAGACTGTGTGACATACCGCGTGTGACAGAGGAACTCATCGGCCGTGACACGCAGACAAGAGCGCGATTATAAAAAGCTCTGTAAGGTCTGTCTGCGGGGTGTTTGCTTTTACAGTTAAGTGCTCTGTCTCGTCTCTTCAAAGACGCCTTGTCTTTGGTCTCTCATATGACTATGGTTTAGCTTAGTGGCCGTCTTGGAAACGCGTAAGACAGTGAATATTGACTTTGCAGAGGCAACATGAAGTGTAGCCTAATTTATGGAGTATGGCACCATTTTGTAATCTTGATGAAGGGTGCTCCTACTGTGTGTGTGTGTGTGTGTGTGTGTGTGTGTGTGTGTGTGTGTGAGAGAGAGAGAGAGAGAGAGAGAGAGAGAGAGAGAGAGAGAGAGAGAGAGAGAGAGAGAGAGAGAGAGAGATGGAGATGATGGAACCACATTTCATATTCCTAGTGTGACATACTGTAATACCTGTGTTTGTGTGTGTGTGTGTGTGTGTGTGTGTGTGTGTGTGTGTGTGTGTGTGTGTGTGTGTGTGTGTGTGTGTGTGTGTGTCCGCCAGCACACGCCGTGTGTGTCACAATGGAACCACATTCCATATTCCTGTGACTGTTTTGTGTGTATGTGTATAGATGTGCACTGTGTGATGTGTATTGTTAGTGATTGGGCACAGTATACTTCCACTCCATTGTATATACTACCCACAATTCATCACTGTGACATTACTTATGGAGCAGACGTAAGCATGACAGTGCATTGTCATTCCTAAGCCAACCAACCAACCATCCAACCCAGACGTGTGGAAGTTGGCGTCAAAGTAAAAGTCCTTCCCCAAACAAAAAAGTCGTTGTAATTACAGCGCACCGCGGTGGTTGAAATGGCTTTCTTTAAGGACAGCCGTTAGATCAATGAGCTAATTAGCGGAATGACCTGCCATAAATGCATCAGCAGAACAAACAGATGGAGTGACCTCTACTTCCTCTTTACCTGCCAGCTCCTTCAGGCTACAAGTCAGAGAGCTCTCAGGACATCTGACAAGACATAGGTAGAATCAGGGCCACTGACAGCTTTG
Source organism: Engraulis encrasicolus (assembly GCF_034702125.1). Taxonomy (NCBI): domain Eukaryota; kingdom Metazoa; phylum Chordata; class Actinopteri; order Clupeiformes; family Engraulidae; genus Engraulis; species Engraulis encrasicolus. Next base: position 41,367,057 of record NC_085859.1, on the reverse strand, counting down.
ACTGGGCCCGGGACAAAATCATCTGAAAGGGCCTCCTCATAATGCATGTAATACCATTAGAACCCAGTTCTGGGCCCCCTCTCTCCCTGGACCCGGGACAACTGACCCATTTCCCCCCCCCTGTCAGCATCCCTGGGTAGAATGAAGAGAGCGTTTCTAAAATGCTAGGGTTACTTACATCAAGAGGTGGACTGAAGTTTTCACATGGATCTGTATGTTGCAACTCCGACCTTCAACCCCGTCTTTAGGGCTCACTGCAGCGTTCGTCACAGTTTGGAGTTCTGAGGAAGGGCATTTGTCTCAAAATGAGACCTGGGTGGCCCTACCGTGGCCTAATGGTAGGGCACTCGTCTGCAATGCGGCCGTCCTGGGTTCGATCCCGGCCTGGGTCCTTTGCCGGCCCTGCCCCGTCTCTCGTCACCATATACTATCATAAATAAAGTGAAAAACACCAAAACATATCTTTATAAAATGAGACCTGGGTGAGGAAGATGACCAAAAGGGTTTTTTTTAATTGGGAGCTGAGCTGTTGTCCTCTACTGTACATCCTGTACAACCTTGATCTCATTGGTGGAGCACTGGAAAGCGATCGGGTGGGTCATGTTGTGTCTGCATTCATGTTGAGTCTTAATATACAAGGCCACCTCTTCATCTTTCCTTTATGTCGCAGCCTAGATCAGGACGTACTTATGATGTTATGTCTTTTGATCATTGGTTGACTTTGCTTGATGATGGATCTGAGAACTTTCAGGTGCGAGACTATGCCAGCTGTGTGTGAGAGGCACGCAGTACATTCTGTGGGGGTAATTCAACACGTAGGTAGCCTGGCAAGCCAGTCTAAATATGCGATTAAATGTGAATATTTAGTCTGGTCTCGATCAATGAGACATCGGTAGATTGTTGATAGGAACAATCCATTGTTTTTCAAACTGTGTCTGTGCCTATTGGCCAACGCTTTGTCATCACTCCCTCGATACCCCATCCGTTTTGCATCCAAATATTTAAAACAAATCAAAGCAAATCTGCTGTGTTGTGATTGGCCCGCCGGTTTCAGGTCCTGGGCCATTGCCCGCTGGCGGGTGGGCCTAGTTTACTAGGCTAACACTTAGGGACTAGGACCAACTAGAATTCAGGTAAATGTGTAAAGGTGTAAAATTTGATGACAATGGTGACAGGTAGTGGAAGAGAGAGTGGAAGAGAGAGATGGGCCAGGGCCGGGAAATGACCCTGGCCGGACTCGAACTCAGGAGTGCATGGGCGTGTTGCCCATGGTTTGTTGCAAAGAATGGGCGTGTTGCGTGTTGCATGGTGTCTCAGCCTCCCCAAAATGTGGCTCCCTAAGTCAGATGACTTCCTACATGAAGCAGAGATTTGCAATATTTTGCATTTACATTGCTGGTCCGGGCCAGTTAAGATCAAATTGGGTGTATATGGGCCCCTGAACTAAAATAAGTTTTACACTACAGTTTTGTCTATGCAATGTTGTGTCCAGGGCTCTAAATTAACACCAGCCAACCTTCCAAATGCTGGTGAAATTTCAATTTGGCTGGTAGAAAAGACCAACTTACCAGCCACTTTGACCCATTATCAAGTGTACATTTGGCTAATAAGAGGAACATCTGCTAGCCACTTTGGCAGGTGATGAAAAATGTTAATTTAGAGCTCTGGTTGTGTCTATGCCCACCAAGCAATTGTCAGTCACCAAAGCAGGCTATAAGATTCTAAGTTCAATTGACTGTGACGTACCGGTACTAAGAAAATCACCCACATGCTTTTGCTTACGCCCACCTGTCTGATCCTACCCATTTTATCATTTCTGGCACAGAGCCCGGCCCTGGTCACACATGTGGGCATTTATATACACACATGGACGCATGGCTATCACATGCATATGTTTGTGTGTAGGCTATCACACATGCTTTTTATGTGTTGTCATATGGTTGTGGACATGTAGATTCACACAGATTCATGCGCACATGCACACATGTCCCACATTCTTGTTCTCATAGTATATGTCGTATGAACAGCTGATCTCTCTCTCTCACACACACACACACACACACACTCTCTCACACACACACACACACACACACACACACACACACACACACACACACACACACACACACACACACACACACACACACACACACAGGGCAGGATTAATGTACAGGTTAGATATGTCTGCCGCCTAGGAGCCCCCACCTGCTAGGGGGCCCCTGATTGGTCACAGGAAGAAAAAAAGAACATTAAATTCAAGAATGGAACAAGACACGGTTTTGGGGTCCTTGACCACATTAATCCGGCCCTGCACACACACACACGCACGCACACGCACACGCACACGCACACGCACACACACACACGCACACACACACACAAACACACACAAATACACACACACTGTGTGGCTGTGCTGTGGTGATGTGAATGGTGATAAATGTTTGTGTGTGTAGAGTTGAAGTCTGAGGGGTTTATTAGACAGGACAGCAGAGCAGAGGGGAGAACAGCACAGACAAACATGATGAGCTCATCCTCCTCCACTTTTTTAGTCTTGTCTCTTTTGTTTCTCTTTCATCCTTCTAGAGTTCAGTCTTTCACCCTTTCATCCTTTCATTTTTTACGGTCATAGTGCATGTTGTTATTTCTCTCTCTCTCTCTCTCTCTCTCTCTCTCTCTCTCATCACACACACACACGCACGCACGCACGCACGCACGCACGCACGCACGCACGCACACACACACACACACACAGACTCTCATCCCCTTTGTCACTCACACTCTTAGATATTCTCTCTCTCTCTCTCTCTCTCTCTCTCTCTCTCTCTCTCTCTCTCTCTCTCTCTCTCTCTCTCTCTCTCTCTCTCGGTTCACTTGGATCACTTGGTTTCAGTTCAGTTGAACTCATACAGCTCAGGCAGGCTTTGTTGCCATGCCAGACGGCTCTCTTTTTATGCTGCGAAAGCAACAGACTGCTATCTATGCCATCTTACCTCATCCTCGCCAACACACGCACGCACGCACGCACGCACACACACACACACACACACACACACACACACACACACACACACACACACACACACACACACACACACACACACACACACACACACACACGTAAACACACACACGTACGCACGTACGTACACACACACGCGCGCGCACGCACGTACACACAAACACACACACACACTGTTCTGTGTGCACTGTGTATAGTAGATTAGCATCTTATTTTAAGGTAAAAGGGGATAAGTCAAACAAGGACGACGAGGGGGAAAAAACATGGAAACCTTCTCCAAACAAACGCCCTCTAACTATGGCCCTTGTTCCTTATTAGAAACACACAGCCACTCTGTCACACACCCAGAGATAGACACACACACACACACACACACACACACACACACACACACACACACACACACACACACACACACACACATACAGGGCCGCTGACAGCTTTGGACGGGCCCGGGACAAATTAATCTGAAAGGCCCCCCCTGCCCAATAGATGCAATGTAATGAGGAACCAATTCTGGGCCCCATCTCTCCTTGGGCCTGGGACAATTGTCCCCTTTGTCCCCCCTGTCGGCACCCCTGCAGCACATACACACACACACACATACACACACACACTGTGCCTGTCTCACTGTTTTCCTTTTTGTCCCTCCACTTTCCTGTTTGGTAAGTCGCATTCAGGCAAAAATTGTCAAAGGGACGCATGTATGCAAGCACACACGTACAAATTCACTCTCTCCCTTTTTTTCTCTACTTTCAGTAACAGCATAATAACTCCTTAGAACTCTACTGTATCTCTCCCCTTCTCTACAACATGACCTTTCTCTCTCTCTCTCTCTCTCTCTCTCTCTCTCTCTCTCTCTCTCTCTCTCTCTCTCTCTCTCTCATACACACGTAAACCTACTATCCACATTTTTTACCTGCATAGCAAATGACAGCATATGAGCACAGCCCTTCTGGTTGTGATGTATAAACAACAGTTCATGCCCTAGACTAGTGTTTTCAAGAGCAGCACTTCCTCCTTCCTCTCCCAAACAACAATTTGGGGAACGTTATGAATATGCTATTTAAAGATACTCTGCATGGCATAGCTAGTTTAGGAATAATCTGTGGCCAACTGGCCTGAATGCGCCAAAGGTGGCCGTTAGCAGGTTCATCCGGGTAACACACTCACATGCGGAAAAAAGTTCAGAGCCCGGTATGAACACGGGCGGTTCGCAAGACACAAACTGCCCTAGACGGATGTGTGGCAGACAGGTCAAAGGTGACATCACAGGCACAGGACAGAGATTAGAGCGAGCTGATTGGCTGAGGGAGTAAGGTTTTTTTTGTGGGGTGGGGTGGGGGCATGCAATTGAGTCCCAGGGCTGCTCTGGGGAATGTCAGCAAGCTTTTACACTGTAACACACATACACTCTCTCTCTCTCTCTCTCTCTCTCTCTGTCTCTCTCTCTCACACACACACACACACACACACACCCCCCACACACACAGTTATACATTCACAATTGCGAAAAGGCATGCCAAAGCAAAGACGCACACACACACACACACACACACACA
>NC_085859.1:41337473-41344973 GCF_034702125.1 Engraulis encrasicolus | reverse complement strand
CACACACACACACACACACACACACACACACACACACACACACACACTTACACACACACACACGTATAATCGAACACGGACAAACACACACACACTGATAGATGTGATGTCTACAATACACACACACACACACACACACACACACACACACACACACACACACACACACACACACACACACACACACACACACACACACACACACACACGGTATCTCTGGAATAACACAGCTGTCCTGTCATGTGGTTCCGTTGGGCCGCTGACAGCAGGGTAATTATGAGAGCGAGACGAGACTGTCTCTGTGGAGCTGCGCTGCGCTGTGTGCTCTGGCTTCTAAACAACACGGCAATGTTGTTTTTATCTGGGGTTAATTCTGCAATGATTTTCCTTACCTTCTTTTCTCATCCGTCCATTAGGCCGGGCATTTTCAGCAAAGACAGGTCCGCCAGGCATTTAGAGAGTCAATGAAGCATGTGACAGTACTTTTAGTCATTTATTACAAGCTACCTTGACAACAGCAGCCAGAATGAACATGTAAATCTGATTCAGAGAGGTCTGCTGTGGTGGCATGAGGATTTATACCATTACACTCAGGGGAGGACCAGGCCAAAACCATCAACAATCTACCTGGCAAATGCCCTGTATGCCTTATGACCAATCCAGCCATGTCTGTCCCAAACTTTCTCTCTTTTTTCCATTTCTCTTTCTGTCCCTCTCTGTATCTGTTTTCCCCTTATCACTCTCTGTTGTCTTTTCTCCTTATCACTTCCTTCCTTCCTTCCTTCCTCCCTTTCTCACATTTTCTTTCTCACTGTCTCTGTTTCTCGCTCTTCTCTCTCGTTCTTTTCCTCATATCTGTCCCTTGCACCCTCTCATCTCCTCCTATCCTGTCCTCCTATCCCCCTCTCCACCATTGCTTTTCCTCATCGCTCCTCCCTCTCCCCTGTCCCCTTCTCTCTCCCTCGCCCATCCTTTCCTCTCCTCTTTGCTCCTCTCTCCTCTTCTGTTCATTGGGGTTTTCCATGGTTTGTTGTCTGTACTTGACGTTGCAAGGTAACTGGTGGAATTGGTAGACGATGGTCCAATAAAGCAATTTTAAATATCTCTTTCTCTCCCTCCCTCTATCTTTCCATACCACCCCTCCCCCTCTACTGTGTGTTGTTTGCTTTCAGTGTTCTTGAAGAAAGTTTTACTGATCCGTCATCCTCCGTCTCTCCTCTCGTCATCTACACCCTCGTCTAACATCCATCCATCCCTCCCCTGTTCTCCACCTCCACCTCCTCCCCCCCTCCTCTACCCCTCCTCCTCTGCCCCATTAGCCATAGGCTGTGTGGTGGGCTCGATACAGCCTGATTATCATCGACTTTCAAATCTCTTCGAGACTTGGTCTGATCAAGAGCATAACAACTAACATTCTCAAACGGCATGGTTGACCCACCTCCCTTGGTTTGCTACTGGTCGTGGGCAGAAAATGCTAACCTGGTTCTCACGCGATGGTTGTTACCAAGCATCTGGAACATTGTCAATCGCTTAGCTCTGGAAAGGCATGGGTGTGTTCAAAACGGCTCGAACCTTATTGGAGAATTCACATGGCTTTTTTTTAATCACGTAGTACTTCAACCACTGACTTGTATATACCCCGCCCTGCGATTCTGATTGGATAGGCTGTGAAATTTCTGATTCCGTTCGGGCTCGTCTAAGATTTCCAGACCCTCGTGCAAGCTCACAAAATTGAGCGGAAATGTACAAAGGGCTTTCGTGAGAGCCAGGCTGAGCCAAAGTTTAAACCAAACAGTTTCTTAGTCCCAATAGAACATCTATGCTTAAACCACATCACTGTCACTGTTGATTGCTTTCCGACAAAATGGGTGGAGTTCCCCTGCCAGGAGGAACTCAGAATGTACCTGAAGAAGCAGTTTTACTGAGCAAGTGCAGCAGAGCCAAAGGTGTTGCGTTACTGCGAGGGCGGAGCCTGGGTAGGCTCAATGAGCAGTTGGTCTGCATGCTCACCCCAGTGCCCCCACCTCATCCATCTGTTTCATTACATTACATTACATTACATGTGCCGGCGTCTGTACTGCATGGCGACAATAAAGTACTACTACTACTACTACTACTACTACTACTACTACTACTACTACTACTACTACTATTTAGCTGGCACTAAACAACGGAAGTCATTATTTTCTATGGAGGGTTGGTGAATGAAGTGACCAAAGTTAATTCAGTCTAATATGATGGTAATGTTGAGCTATGAAACCAATTGGAATGTTCATACCTCCAAATGTCCCAGGCTGACAGGCCAGAGCTGTTGTGATTAGCCAAATCAAACATGTCAATGTCACAACAAATACAGTGAATTCATGTGAAGCCTTCTTCAGCAGGCCCTACCCTGGTGCAAATGGTAGGGCACTCCTTTGCTGTGCGGCTGACCCGGGTTCCACTCCCGGCCCGGGTTCTTTGCTGACTCTTCCCCATCTCTCTCTGCCCACTCACTTCCTGTCACTGCCTTCACTATCCTGTTATATAAAGGCAAAAAAAGACCCACCCCCCCCCAGAAAATAAAAAGACCTTTTCAGCGGCCTCGGGTACTAGGTACCTTAAGTTGTTTCTGGTGTACACGCACAGTTACAGTCCTATAATCTCTGGTTACAGTACCTGGCTCAATTTGAGGTGAGTTGTCTTGGTCAGGGGCATGTCAGCCATGGAGTGGGGAGGGGGATTGAACCTGCAACCCTGTGATCTACAGTCCACATCTCTTACCATGACGCCGCGGCTATCCATCAATCACTCCCTCCCTCTTCTTTCTTGCCTCCTTTTCTCCTCTTCTCCCCCCTCCCCTCTTCTCAACTGAGTTACTTGTAGTTTGATATCTGTGTTGTTGAAGGTTTCACTGCTGTAAGTACTGTATGATCGATAAATGATGCACTCATAAAGTAAATCTTTCATTCTCTCTCCCTCTCCCACCCCCTTCCATATCTCCCTCTCTCCCTTCTTCCATCCCCTCGTTCTCCTCCTCCACCATCCCTCTCCCACCTCCTTCTATCTCCCCCTCTCTCCCTCCTTCCATCCCTCTCTCCCCCTTCTCTCCCCCTCCCCCTCCCCCTCTCCTCCAGCAGCCATAGACTGTGTGGTGGGCTTGTGGGGCTCGTGGTCGGCGTGTTCGTCCCAGTGTGGCGAGGGCAGCACGGAGCGCAGCCGGCAGGTCCTGACGCCGCCGCGCAACGGGGGCACCCCCTGCCCCGACCTCAAGCAGCGACGAGGGTGCCTGGGACACGCCCAGCAGTGCAGCTCCGCCAAAGGTAACAGGGTTGTGTATTTGTGTGTGTGTGTGTGTGTGTGTGTGTGTGTGTGTGTGTGTGTGTGTGTGTGTGTGTGTGTGTGTGTGTGTGTGTGTGTGTGTGTGTGTGTGTGTGTGTGTGTGTGTGTGCGAGTGTGTGCGTGTGTGTGCGTGTGTGTGTGTGTGTGTGTGTGTGTGTGTGTGTGTGTGTGTGTGTGTGTGTGTGTGTGTGTGTGTGTGTGTGTGTGATGAGGTTGTCTCGAGTACAGCTCCGCCAAAGGTAACAGGGTTGTGTATTTGTGTGTGTGTGTGTGTGAGTGTGTGAGTGTGAGTGTGAGTGTGAGTGTGTGTGACAGAGAGAGAGAGAGAGAGAGAGAGAGAGAGAGAGAGAGAGAGAGAGAGAGAGAGAGAGAGAGAGAGGGAGAGAGAGAGAGAGAGGCTGTGGGGCTGCCTCAGGTCAACCAGTACAGCTCCTCCACGCCAAAGGAAACAACCACACTGCTATACTACAGGGGTGTGTGTGTGTGTGTGTGTGTGTGTGTGTGTGTGTGTGTGTGTGTGTGTGTGTTTTTGTGTGTGTGTGTTTTGACATGTGCCTTACGTGTATGTACTATGTAATGGTGTTTGCGAGGAAGAGTGAATGTTTGTGTGTGTCAGATGGTTTGAGAGTGAGTTGTGATACCACGAGAGGCTTAGCTCTCCACGGGACAGATCAAGGAGTGCAAGGACACAAGAATTCAAAATGAAATGAGATTTTTAATGTGGAATCTCAGAATTAACAAAAGATATGTCAAGGGTAAAAGTTCAAACAAAGGAAGTTTTCAGTGGCCCAACATAAAAGTCTCTCTTTGGCATGTCAATAATAAACTCAAAACTAGGCCTCAGGCATAATCCTCTTCTTAAATTAACATAAAGTCCAACTCTTACGGTCAGTCCAAACGAATGTCTCATTCAGGTAATCCAGTACTTCCACAATCAACCGTCTCTGATCCCAAGGTAAGTCAATCCACCGGTAAGTTTTTAGTCCGTTTTCCACAGGCAATTGACCAGGTAAGTATTTCCAACAGAAATCTCTCTTTGGAGGAAAAGCAGAGAGTATGTGCGATCTTGGCTCTCCCCGCTTCTGCACTGACTCCATTGAGCTTTCTAGCTCTCACAAAGCCCTTGAGCTCGTTAGCCTCCGGTTGGTGGCAATCACCCACACCTGTGTTCAGGTATGCTGTGTGCAGGTGTGAAGTTTCCTGTTCCACCACCAGATGGAGCCATTGAGGGTTGTGGCTGGAGCCATTTCAGGGGAACGTAGCGCCCCTCGATGATGCAGCCTCTCGTGACATCACACATCCCCCTCCTTGGAGTCGACGTCCGCGTCGTGCCGAAGGAGGTGAAGAGGGCATCCCGTCGGGAGAGGCCGTCTGCATTGCCGTGCCGCTTGCCAGCTCTGTGAATGACAAAAAAGTTAAAAGCTTGCAAGCCAAGAAACCATCTGGTCACCCTACTGTTGGTTTCCCTATTCCTGGCCATCCACTGCAGAGGAGCATGGTCGGACACCACAGTGAAACGGCGCCCCAGGAGATAATACCTCAGCGACTCCAGGGCCCAGGTAATGGCGAGGCATTCTTTCTCCACCGTAGAATAGTTCTTCTCCCTCGGGAGTAACTTCCTGCTTAGGTAAAGAATCGGGTGTTCCTCACCGTCATGGACTTGCGCAAGTACTGCTCCCAGGCCCACCTCTGAAGCATCTGTCTGGACCAGGAATTCCTTCTTGAAGTCCGGCGCCACCAGAACAGGACTGGAGCATAGGGCCTGCTTCAGGGCCACAAAGGCGTCCTCTGCTGCCGGGTTCCACTTCACCAGTCTTGAGTGACGTTTTGTTGTCAAATCTGTCAGGGGGGCAGCTATGGTGGCAAAGTTAGAAATAAAACGTCTCTTGGTGATGGGGCGCGGCCAGTCTCGTATGGCTTTCAGCTTGGCTTCTTGGGGCTTGACCAGACCACAGCCAATGGTGTACCCCAGGTAGTTTGTCTCACCGAAGGCCAGCCGACATTTCTTGGGGTTTGCAGTCAGGCCAGCGTCCTTAAGAGAATTGAGTACAGCTTGCACCCGGGGTAAGTGGCTGTCCCAATCTGGACTCTGAATGACCACATCATCCAGGAAGGCTGCAGCGTACTTCTTGTGAGGGGCGAGGACCCGATCCATTAAGCGCTGGAACGTGGCTGGTGCTCCATGGAGGCCGAATGGGAGCCGAGTGTACTGGTAAAGACCCTCTGGCGTGGCAAAGGCGGTCTTCTTCTTGGACTCTGCGGTCAGCGGTACCTGCCAATAGCCTTTGGTGAGATCAAGAGTGGTTAGAAAGCGCGCCTGGCCTAAGGCGTCCACCAAATCATCAACCCTGGGCATAGGATACGCATCAAATTCTGACACCTCATTTAACTTCCTATAATCATTGCAAAACCTCACCGACCCGTCTGGCTTGGGCACCAGCACGATGGGACTTGCCCAGGCACTTCTGGATTCTTCTATGACTCCCAGTTCTAGCATCTTCTTTACCTCCTCCTTGATGGACACTTTACGAGCCTCCGGCACACGATAGGGGCGTTGGGTTACCGTTCGACCCGGTATGGTGCGGATCTCGTGCTGGGTCACCTCTGTGTGTCCGGGGAGGGAGGAGAAGACGTCTCGGTTGCGATCTACCAGTTCCAGGGTCATCTGACGCTGATGGGGGGACAGGTCCGGGCCCACCTGCACCTCTTCTCGAGCAGGTTCTTTGGACTCTGTGGAGGGCAGACAACTGAAAAGTGCCTCTCGGGCGTGCCATTTCTTTAACAGATTGACATGGTAAATTTGCTCTTTTTTTCTCTTATCAGGTTGCCTCACCTTATAATTGACCTCTCCCACCCGTTCGATTACCTCATATGGACCTTGCCAGGTTGCCAGGAATTTGCATTCAACCGTTGGCACTAGGACCAGTACCCTGTCCCCCGGCTGGAACTCTCTGGGCTGGGCAGGTCGGTTGTATGAGGCTTGTTGTTGACGTTGAGCACTTTCCATGTGCTCACGTACGATGGGGTAGATGGCCCTCATCCGCTCTTTCATGGCCCCGACATGCTCGATCAGCGTCCGCTGTCTGCAGGGTTGCTCCTCCCAAGCCTCCTTGGCGATGTCGAGCAGTCCTCTGGGTCTGTAGGAAAGTAAGAGCTCAAAGGGTGAGAAACCAGTAGATGACTGAGGTACCTCTCTCACTGCAAAGAGCAGGTAAGGGATCAGCTGGTCCCAGTTGCGTCCATCCTCTGCAATAGCCTTCCGCAGCATGGACTTCAGTGTTTTGTTGACCGTTCAACGAGCCCGTCTGAACACACCTGTGTTCAGGTATGGCTGTGTGCAGGTGTGAAGTTTCCTGTTCCACCACCAGATGGAGCCATTGAGGGTTGTGGCTGGAGCCATTTCAGGGGAACGTAGCGCCCCTCGATGATGCAGCCTCTCGTGACATCACAGAGTGTATATACCCTACATAAGTTATATGTAAATTCGGGTGCCTCAAGGAATGCAACTGTTTAAAGATGAGAGGGTTCGAGTTATATGTGTGTATCTAGTGTGTGTGTTTGACCCTGTTGCCTCAGTGTCCCCACTACCAGTCTCCAGTGTGCTTGGGGACTACGAATGTGCTAGCGCTGCTCGACTGTGAGAAAAAGCAATATCACAATTATTTCAGTCAATATTGACATCTCCATTTTTTTAGACCATATTTCTTCTAAAGACAAATAATTGTGCTAAACCATTCGCAATCTTCCCTCCCTTCAGCAGTGTGAGGGGAGAGTCATAGAGAAACACACAGTGGTGTTCCGTCTGAATGTTGGGTAGCAATGTGGTCTGTGCTCACAATGGCTCAAGTGGAAGGGAAATGTATTGTGCTTCGCGTAACCTACCTTTTGGAAGTACAGACAAATGACAAAAATATTGTTTCAAATCGATATTATGAAATATGATTTTGTTTGACAGCAATATTGATATCAATATATGAATTTGATATATTGCACAGCCCTACTATGTGCACATGGCATTCTCAAATTAGCGTAGTGTTGTATATAAACAAACACATGCTACAATACCTCCTGTAGCATTCGCCCTAAACAACACAGACACGCACACTTACCCTTCACATCTTGCTGTAGTTTTCTACAGTCTAGACTGGTAAGTAGTGTAGACAGGGCCGGTTCTAGTCT
>NC_085859.1:41329973-41332473 GCF_034702125.1 Engraulis encrasicolus | reverse complement strand
CAAATCAGTAATTTCAACATCATAGAGCAAAAGAGCATCACACACACACACACACACACACACACACACACACACACACACACACACACACACACACACACACACACACACACACACACACACACACATCCAGGTGCAGGCTGCGCTCTCTCTCTCTCTCTCTCTCTCTCTCTCTCTCTCTCTCTCTCTCTCTCTCTCTCTCTCTCTCTCTCTCTCTCTCGTGCATTAGAAGCTGCTGCATATTATATTTCATTTTGAGTTTGATCACGGAGGAAGCTACATGCCCTTCTTCACCTGACCGCGGGACTTAAAGCCGGCAGATTGCCGGCAGTGGGAAGACCAGACATCCCAAGTCTGCATGAAGTTCAAGAAGTCTCCCTGATAGTGGCTTCCCGATGACCACGGGTCAGATAAAATACTGCTGATGTTAGACTATGCAAGTTAGCGGTTTTTGTTTTCAATTGGCAATGCGAGCAGAGAACGATAATGACTCGTGCGGCATGTGTGGAATAGGCTTAAATAGATTGCGCGAGCCCACTTCGTATGCCCTGCAAAAGTCCCAGGAAAAATAGTTAGGTAGGGGTATGCAGACTGGACGATAGGAAGGACACGCACATACAAATAGGCTATTTAAACACTAATGCTGTTTTGTTTGTCGGGGGTGTCGAGGCTCGATAAGCATGACCTGGAAAGAGTTTTTGGAACTTAGGAAGACGCTGAAGACGCACGGAAATGCTGTCGACTTCCTTGGGTCTTTTAGCGTTGCTCTCGACGAGAACAAGTTTCAAATCTCAACAGTTTAAAACTCCTTAGCGATCGCCCATCCATTGATTCTTTTCAAAACTAGACTACAGTAGCCGTGCCTCTGTTACTTTAGACAGGCCAACCTTCCCCCTGCTGGCGCGCGCTCCCGCGGTGACTGATTTAAATAAATTCACAAATCCGACCTTCATGATTTGCTTGCTGCCTACTCATATGGTTAAACAACAAATATAGCAAACATTACAAAAAAGAACAGACAACGAACGCCGGGCTAAGACAGCCTAAGTGAAAAGGAGAATAGTGGAAGCTCGAGGCGGTTTAGAATGACAGTATCAGAGGAGGATTGGCGCGACTGTCATTACCTACTGCAGAAACACATGTCTTCGCCATGGATAAGAGGGTTGTTGAACATGTTTCAAAATGAACACTTCTCTCAATGTCGGCTATTTTTTGTCTTTCTCTGGGAATGTTTTAGGACCTAAACTCAACTTAAATGGACTCACTGAACTACTAGGCTACAGAACTACTGACTGAGCCGCGCCATGCATTGGCTGCCAGCAGATACAAGCGAGGCAACACAGCGTGAGCGCGCAATCACCTATGAAGTTCAAGACACTTAGGCCTATATTACAATTACAAATTACAAATTAATTATAAATAATTATATATTTTTAATGTCCATTCGTCCATGGCTTGTAAATTTCGTCTCGTCTTTGTCTCCTTGACGAAAATATTTTTTTATTTTCGTCATATTTTGATTTGCTTGAGGCAATTTTTAGTGCGTCATCGTCTCGTCATCGTCAAGGGAAAAAGGGGCGTTGACGAAATATTTTCGTCATCGTCGTGGTTGACGAAATTAACACTGGTGTGTGTGTGTGTGTGTGTGTGTGTGTGTGTGTGTGTGTGTGTGTGTGTGTGTGTGTGTGTGTGTGTGTGTGTGTGTGTGTGTGTGTGTGCTTGAGCACGCATGTCTGCATTGTTCACTTTTACACTAAGCGACCCTAGCGTGTTTATGTTGCGTGCCAAATTGCCCAAATCCTCCATGAAATCTGTGACCAGGTGTTTGTTCTTCATCTCGACACAAGAAAGATGATCCCTCTCTTTTTTTTCTCCACTCATCTCCTATCATCTTCAGAGCTGGACTGGCCATAGGGTATAGCGGCCATTTTCCGGTGGGCCCCTATTTTTTTTCACATTTCTGAAAATAGTGGCCCACTTTTTTTCTCCACTCGACTCCTATCTCCACGGCTGGACTGACACATAGGGCATAGCGGGTATTTCCCTGCCCCCTCATAGGCCCTTATTTTCAGAAATGAAAAAAATAAATAGGGGCCCACGAGGGCGCGGGGCCCACCAGTGAGTCAGTTCTGCTCCACTAATTTTGAGGGGGCCCCTCTAAGCCAATAATGCCCGGGTCCTATTTCCCCCCCAGTCCAGCCCTGCCTATCTCCCACTGTCTCCCCTCGTTCCATCTCCTTCTTTCCATGGTGTGGAAGTCCCAACTAGAGCATGTTTGTCTTCTCTCTCTCTGATGAACTAAGCCCAGGGCGACTTCACCATAATCTTGTCTTTCATTTCCTTATTTTTATTTCTCAGACATAAAGTTATCTTCAACACACCACGCTCTTCCGTCTTGTTGGTGCGTCTCTGAAGTAATCAAGTTACTCAGTTTTTTCTACTTCCTTTTTCTTTTTCTTTTTATTCACACATTGCAGGGTCATACAGACGTTTTGTCTGC
>NC_085859.1:41289973-41324973 GCF_034702125.1 Engraulis encrasicolus | reverse complement strand
GTGCCAAGGATGCGAAACTGTTTCACCCGGGCTTCACCCGTGCAGATATTTCTGTTCTTTTAGTGTTCTGACCAAAATAATGTATAACTGAAGACTAAGAAGGATAGGCTGCACCATGCATCAACTTTTAAACATTTTTTACCACGTTGACATGTTCCAGCGTTCTGCCTTCCTCATCTGTACCAATTTCTGGAGACCTCTGCGTAGTAGTTTTGACCTTGACCTTCATGCTTTACGCCTGCCACCTCTAACCTTTGCTCTTTACACACTGTTGTTGTCATCACCGCTCTCTCTCTGTCTTTCCAGAACATTCTGGACTGCTGCATCTGCGCCTGGTTGCCATGGCTCCTGGGTAAGGGAATCGACCAGTGAGAAGTGTCGCTGCCCGCCGTACTCCACGCTGTTTGTCTGAGAAGACACACACACACACACACACACACACACACACACACACACACACACACACACACACACACACACACACACACACACATACACACAAACACACACACACACACACACACACACACACACACACACACACACACACACACACTGACACACAATACCCATTCCCTCCCACACCAACCAACCAACCAGCCTTCCCCTTGCTCTACTTTCTCACGTGCATCCCATATGGATAATTGGTGCCTTCATGACTGCCCTCAGAGCTGGAGTCAACTCTATAGTCGTGATATCGTGCTATATAAATACATTTTGATAATAAATACATTGATTGGTTGATATTGCACATGAAGAGAGATACACAGTACCGCCCCAATGGTTCCTAATACATGTATTTTGTCCTGAATTTTTAAGACGGAATAGTGTTATAGCTGGATTCAGAAGTTACAATCCCATTTTGGCTATTTATTTCAGCCTTTCAAATGAGTGAAATCACTTTTATGTGTACAGAGTTTGTTTATTGACTGGCTAGAACAAATAGTTGCTATGGGATGGGCCTTTTCCATGTAATGCAATGCCAGTTTTCTACATTGAAACAGGTAGTTGTTTATGCCTGTTTCACTTCAAAACATAACTTGTTTGACGCCACTGTGAGTTATTACAATCTCTGAGGACAAGTTACCCAACACTTGTTGGAGACCTGAAAGGAGACAGTTGATCTCTTACTGCGTTGATAACATGCCATTAAATATATATGCCACTATACAGTATATACGTACTGTTACATTTAAACCATCATATAAGCCCAGTATTTAGAATCACAACACATATGAAAACGTAAAAGCCTATTTCTATCATTACCCCCCACCCTTGCCCCTATCTGTCTACCTCCTACGGTTCTATTGCATTTAAATTTGTAATGTACAATTATTATAAAATTATAATTATTTTTTTGCTTTACGTGTTTCTATTTTTGTGTATGGGAGTAGTGTATGACAGCCCGTTTGGGTCCTGTATGTGTGTATGTTGCGAGTATGCATTGTCTTTGTGTGGTTGATATATGGGTGTGAATACACTGCAATGTTAGACTATTGCTACGTTTACATGACGCTTTTAATTCTGAATTAATAATTCAGAAATAACTAGTTCAGTTGAATTTACGTTGATCTTTCATTTAGTTCCGAATTCAAAAGTGTTTACATGACGTTTTCAGAGCAGAATTAAGCTTTATTCAGAATTAAAGTGAGTTAATTTCGGAATTAAATGTCTCATGTAAACGTAGCAAATGTGGAACTGTTGATTCTTTGGGGGCCAGATGCATTGATGAAGCTTAACCGCCTGCATGGCCCAATTGCAAAGCCTTACTCTCTTTCTGCAATAACGTCATCATCACTTTACTATTGATAATGCAAGTACTATGCTGGTGAATGTGTCTTTCTGTTCATACAGTGTTTATGTATTTTTATATTATATGTGTTGTGTTTGTATTGTATGTATGCAAGTAATCACATCAAGTATATAGGCCTAATTCACACCGTGCCAAGCCCGGGAGTTGTGGTGAATAGCCTGTATGCAACATTATGCTGGACTTTTCAGATGAAGACAGTGTCTAAATAGGCTGCAGTTCAACCCACGCCGGCGAGGAGTAAAGTAACTTCCAATTTAATGTAATAACCACAGAGGTAGAATCTGCAAATAGTTTTCTGTTGTGGTTAAATGGCCTTCAGTTTTCACAAGTGCTTAATAGCTCTGGAATGTCAACATCAACTTATTCCTCAAATGGGCAGACATACCTGTATGTGTACACCTTGTTTTTTCTTGGTTCCGAAATGCCTTGTTACCTTTTAAATCACTGTTGT
Source organism: Engraulis encrasicolus (assembly GCF_034702125.1). Lineage (NCBI taxonomy): Eukaryota > Metazoa > Chordata > Actinopteri > Clupeiformes > Engraulidae > Engraulis > Engraulis encrasicolus. The sequence goes on along the minus strand of NC_085859.1, from coordinate 41,322,709 downwards.
AGCAGTGCCAGCACACATTTTTGAACTGTCAAAATGTAAAGTGAGGATGTCAACATAATTAGATAACAGAAAAATTAACTAATCTAGGCTTACACAGTATTTTACACAGGTGAGTAAGTGGAAACCTAAGTTAACGCAGAAATAGCCGTAAACCTGGTAGTAGAGCATCCAGAGCTTCATTTTTGTAACTTTATTAATGCTGAAAGGCTCTGCCAACAGACTCTACCAGGTTTATGGCTCCTAATGCTGCCGCGAAAAGGTTAAGTACAATAACTACGCCAACATTGAAACGGATTACATAGGTTGCAAATATCACTAAAACGGGACACATAAGGACCATTTCACGCCATTACAAATTGCTTTAGTCCTGCCGACAACGGCACGCCTGGTGTGAAAAGATCCTTATGGACACCATTTTCATTCTAAACTCAACTTTGACAAAATATGTAGTTTCTTAATATGGCAGTATGCAATCAGGTTTGTCATGTGGGTCATTGTAACCCGGTGAATAGACCGGCCGTGACCAGATTCATGCGACAGAGAATCGATTCTGTGCAGCAAGAGCAATGTGAGCGATTGAAGCGACTAGAGCATGTCCATTAAAAGCAGAATACAAGCATTCCAACATTCCCATTGGCTGTGGCAGCTGTCGAAAAACCGTGTCATGCACGATACGCACAATATTCCCAGGAGTTCTACAGACTGCCACTCTGGCGCGAATCGCCTCTAGTTGCCAAAATCGCTTTTGCCTCGCTCAGGTAGCGGCCGGTGTATTCATGCGGTAAGACGGAGTGTGAACATGGCGTCAATGTAATGGCTTCATTGGTGCATGATCAGCAAGAGAGTCAGTGTCCCACATATTCTGTATGTCTTTCATGATGACGTTGTTGTTGTTGTTGTTTTCCTTGCTATTTTATTTTATCTTGTTAAACCTTTAAAAGCCATCTATAGACATACCACAAATCACTGTCCTCACAACCAAAATGTATGGAACTCACGTAACACTTTACTTGACGCCGGCGTCATATGTATGACATAACAGTGTCATAACAGTGACATAATAATAGTGTCATGAACGAGTCATAAACATAATGCTAATGTCATAAAGGTTTTATGGCCATTAAAAGTTGAAATTGTTAGACCTGTCTTTTTCATAACCGAATTTCACTGAAAGACAAAGTCATACAATGTTTATGACATATGTATGACTGCATTATGACAATGTTATGACATACGTATGACACCGGCGTCAAGTTAAGTGTTGCCGAACTCACATACACACTCTTTTTTGTGTGTGACTGAACTATAATGTAGTGTATGTTGATTGATGCCAAAAAAAGCCATTGTTCATCTGATACTTCAATCACAATGCTAATCCAAAATAAATATGCTGTTACACAACAAAACGGAATCACCCTTCATTCTCGTTCATCTTTTCAGAGCGGTTCTCAAACTGGGGGTCCTGGGGTTCCAAGGTGAATGGTCAGGGGGTCCTTAAAAAACAGCCCCACATTTAACGTGATATATTCCTACTTAGTCCCCAATCTTTCATGACAATAATTATGAATAACCTTGAAAAATGTTACGCACGTTGAGAGATCCTCGGCCCAAAAACCCCTAGTTCTAGCCTATGTAGAGAGTACAGAACAATAGGCATACTTAATTAAAGGGACACTGTGCAGGAAATGGTCAAAAAAGGTATGCAGCTATGTTGCTCATTGACACTGGGTTGCCTATTGCCAAATTTGATCTTTAGATGAAAGTTTACAAAGTAATAAACAAATATTTGCTTGTATGGTCCAAGTGCAGTCATTTTTGCAGCTAAAATGGCTATTTTTGGAAATTCAAAATGGCGGACCATGGAGAAGATGTATGTTTGAAAATGTATGATTCATGTATGAAAAGTGCAATTTTTCCAGTCATAATGAATACTTAGAATTTAATAGTGGTGGTAAGTATTCATGAAAAAGGTAACATTAGTGAATGGGCAGCATGAATTCTGGAAATAAACAACTAAAAATCTCACACAGTGTCCCTTTAACACTTCCACAGACACACATACCTTTCTCTTGTGAGTGCTTTCATGGACTTGCCTCTGCCATGTCCTCATCAGCAAACGGTGGTCCTTAGTGTTGAAAAAGGGCCTGAAGTTCTGCTCTTAAGGTCTGTGTTTCTCAACAGCTACCCAGGGGACATTGGGGAACCCTAGGGGGGCGTTGAGAAGGATACAGCTGAGTGGGGGCAGAGCTTAGTTCCCATTGGGACGCATTAGTCTGTTTAATTTTTCAATACTAAGGGGGGGGAGGGGGGCGGTGGTAGGCTTTATGATGAGGTCAAGGGGGCGTTGGGAGGCTTATGATGAGTACAAGGGGCGTTTGTTAAAAAAAGGTTGAGAACCACTGTCTTAAGGTCTGTGCGGTAGCAATGTGTCTGTGGAAGGAAGACAATACAAGGAGACAGCAGGAAATGGATGGAGCAGCCAGGCGTAGGGGAACCTCTCATTAAATGCTTTTTGGGTGATAGTTTGGTGGAGATTTATCTCTGTTTCTCCCCCACCTGACCATCTGTGTATTTGTGTGTGAGCCGCATGCACTCCCTCCCATCCCACACACACACACTCACACACACACACCTCTCCTTGGTCGCGTACACAAACACACACACACACACCCCTCCTCTCCTCAGTGGCGTCTGCCATGCTTCCAAGCCCACCAATTATACCTGCAGTTTGCTCTCACCCAGGTATGTCCACCAAAGCAGACATGTCACACATCCAAATGCAGTCATTACCGAGCGCACAGGGAGAGGCCTTGACTTTCCCACACACACACGCACACACACACACACACACACACACACACACACACACGCGCACACACACACACACACGCACACACACACACACTCTTATGCTTACACTTGTGTGCTCATACACATAACGTGCATACTCACATGTATGTACACGCATGTACACACACACACACACACACACACACACACACACACACACACACACACACACACACACACACACACACACACACACACACACACACACACACACACACACACGCATACATAAAATACACATGGAGTACCCCTGGCCTGCAACATGTGTTTTTGTTGAATTCCACACATTCCCCGAGTATTCCCTGTGTGGTGCCTGATAGACAAATGGGAGTGGGATGGATACAGCTACTCCAAGGAGACAACATACGTAGACAAGGGCAAGGTTTTTCCTTCACTCCATATGACATACCCTGATCCGGCTTTACCAATTAGGTAGATAAGGCAACTGCCTATAGGGCCCCACAAAAATGGCGTAACCAGATGCCTTAAGATGGGTTAGGCTAGGGACGCACGCAAAAACCATTACATCCCTGACACTCTGCATTTTGGGGATATAACTATTGTCCTTGAATAGTGTGTTTATGGAAATATTCACATTATTAAGCCCTTTGTTGACAGAAGTGAGCCCCTTCTCCAAACATTTATCTTGCTCAGGTCTACCTCATATCTCAAAAATGGCCTTATGTTAAGAGTGTGACCCCTGGTCCAGACCAGCATCAGATTCTTTTTTTTTAATATATGTTTTTTTGTCTTTTTGACTTTATTCATAATAGGACAGTGAAATTGGTGACAGGAAGCCAGTAGGGAGAGAGAGATGGGGAAGGCCCGGCAAAGGACCCAGGCCGGGAATCGACCCCAGGTCAGCCGCATGGCAGACGAATGCCCTACTGGTTGGCCACGGCAGGGCCAGACCAACATCAGATTCAAAGTTTCCCTCAAACACAGGTGCTGTGCACTGCACACACGCCCTCATATGCATGCCTTATTTTTTGTTTTCCTCCTGGCTGCACGACCCTAGCTGCGCACAACTCAACCTCTGATTGTTGGAAACCACTGTCGGTCAAACAATTAGTTCACATGGTTGGCTGCCAGTGTCTTGCCCCTCCTCACAATACCGTGTTGATAAACACGGTGAACCCATGTATAGCCTACACAGACACACAATAACAATCTTGCGTGCTGACACGACCCACCCAAGTCCCAAGTCAGCACAACTCCATTATGTTGCGATACCAGACCAGGCCTCAGTCCCAAATCGGCACGTTATCAGATCCTGTAACACTGGCAGGGGATCTGGCAATAGCGTGTGTGTGTGTGTGTGTGTGTGTGTGTGTGTGTGTGTGTGTGTGTGTGTGTGTGTGTGTGTGTGTGTGTGTGTGTGTGTGGAGGGGCCAGGGCGAAGAGTTTACACGAGCGAGTGTGTCTGTTTGTTTATGAGGGGCGTGAGCAATGCATTTTCTTTGGTCTGTCCAAATGGGTATGTTGTCATGCATGACTGGAGAAACTGATCTGCACCCCGGCCGGGTGTGATTGTGACGTGTTAGCGGCGGGCCTGTGTGTGTGTGTGTGTGTGTGTGTGTGTGTGTAGTGGTGGCAGGAAAGCCATGTCTCTCAGGCTAGTTGCCCTAATGTTTCCGGACAGCAGACGTTTCTGGGATTAGTGTGTTTGAAAAGGGGGTACATTCCGCCCTTTGTGATGGGAGGTCCGCTGTCTGCTCCCACCAAGACAGCTGAGAGAAATTATTACAGAAAAGGCATGATGATGCTAGTTAGTTAGACACTTATATGCATGACAGAATAGAGCTACCTGTTTGCTATCCCTGCTGCGTAAGCCCACTCGTGTAACACAACGGGACACTCTGTAATTTTGGGTAGGCTGCCCTTTTTTAAAAATTGAAAACAGCCCTGACAGCATTCAATTCAAATATTTAAGTTGGAAATTTGTGGGATTCACCACTGTGGTCCTCTGGAATGTGGACATTGTAGGCCAAAGCCTGCTTTGATGCAGTGCTCTCTTGGATGCCTGTTCATTGCCACGGTCAACTGTGTTGGTTTTAACTGTGTGAACGAGCTGGTGCGCGCATTCCTTTGAGGGTGATGTAAGATGCCATCCTGCTCTGGCTCAGCCGCCACCTCTGTCGTGTCATTAATTATGAAACCTAGCGGGTTTACACATCCTCTCTGAGTGTCTTTCTAAACTGTTACAAGCTCTTGGCCGCGTTACGCAACGCTCTGAGATTTGTATTAGTCCATGGTCTCGGTATCATACATAACGTGTTTGGCAGCCGGTGTGTGGGCAGCTAAAGACAGCTTTTAGCGACCGCCATCCAGTAAAACCAGCTGTTTACGCGCCACATTCATCACGCGGCGGTAATGAGAGCCTAGGTGTCCGCGTGCAGCTGGCCTGGCCACTGGAATGATAATGAATGGCGAGCGACGCACGCTTGCGATTAGCTTACCGTTAGTAGACGTGTAGCCTAGTGGTCGGAAGAAAATAAACAATTCAAGGTCATCATAAGATCACATTAAAAACACTTTCAAGAACTAAGGTTTGGTGGACATAGAGTATTCAAATGTGTAAATAAATACTCGCTAAAATGTATGGATAGGGCCTAATAGTTTGGGTTTCATAATTCCTATCCAAGAACCAATTTATTTCTTTATGAACCATTTCTTTAGCTAACCTTTACATTTTGAAAATGATTTCAAAATGAAGTACTGAAGTAGGCTAAATGAAGAGGAGATTAAACTTTTAAAAAGTGTATTAAGACTTTTATTAGACTATATTTGAATCTTACTTTTCATCCATTCATTGAAAACAGTGTCTTCATACATTCTGTCAGTATGTAAATAGATAGACCACAAGAAAGTGAGACAGAGGGGGAGAGGGTGAATTCCAAATAAAACTGTACAAAATTGACACCAAAACATTTTTTTCCAACTGTGACAAGAGTGATATGACAAAAGTCCTGCAAGACATTACAGTGTGCCACATTACCAACATTGTGCAGCCAAGAGGAGAACACACCCCACTATCTTCGAAGATACACATTAAAAAATACCAGACACATAGGCCTATAGTGATGAAATCAGAGGCCCACTCCACTCGAGATGGAAGACAGAATGAGCAAAGATGATACAAAGCATATGCACAATGAAACTCGCTCTCTTTCTCTCTCCCCCCTCACTCCTTTGCACACTATACAATCACATTTACTGGAAAGCTTTTACACAGAATCACATGTACAAGGTTGACTTGCGGCGCAGGATGAACATGGTGAAATAGGCACAGCTGCACAGCAGTAGGCAGTAATTACAGATATTCCTAAACACTGACTGATCATAAGGCCTCCCCGGCAGGTGTGTGGACAATTGGGCCACATCTGGCCCTCATGTGGAAGTGACCCAGTGTTTCAGAATATTTGGTGTCCCCATAACAAGAGCTAATCCAGATATGAGAAACGCAGCGATTGGTCAGAATTAGTCTAAATAAAGAGTGATGCTTGCTTTACGACCAATCATATTGGTTCTACCACCTGGTTCACCAGTTGATATAGAAATCAGATATTCTGTATTCTTAACCAAACTGATCAGCAGTAATGGGCAAAATTTATTCATTGGTTACAATTCAGTGCCACGTATTCCAAATGGCATCGTTTTACCTGTCCAATTCAAACAGGTGATCATTCAACCAGCCAATTACCTGGTTGAATTGGTAAAACCAAGCCATTTGGAATATGCGGTACTGGATTATAAACTAATGAATCCCCTTTTGTCCATCACTACTGAGCAATGTATGACATTACTTCATATCCCGGACATCCTCAAGCGCTCTCTGCAGAATATATTAGTTGGTAAAGGGACATTTAAGATCAGGGCTCTGAATTAACACCTTTCAACCAGCCAAATGCTGCCAAAATTTCAGCTTGTCTGGTAGAAATTTGGATGGGATGGTAAGATTACCATCTACAAACTATTTTGGCTGGTGACGAAAAAAGTTAATTTAGAGCCCTGTTTAAGAGGTTTCTGCTGTGTGAGTACAGGTATACATCTGTGTGTTTGAGTGTGTGTGCATGCCCTCCGGTCAGCATAGACACAAACGGTTTCAGCTTCGTGACACACAGGCCTTGGCAACAGACCAGAAAAGACGAGGGGTACAGTTCATTATCCTTACTTCTAGGGCTGCACAATTAATCGAAATAAAATCAAAATCGTGATAACATAGTGAAATCGAACTCATGATTTTAATCGTGATTTAATCGTGGCAATAGTGACCTACTTTTGAGAGCGTCCTTGAACCCAGAACATACGCGACAGGCTGGTGTTTCTGGCCTGAAATCTGACCACTTAAATTTCATGTTATTGCCTTTACATAATTATTACAATTCATTTTATTTTGCTCATCCCGTATGTAATTCATTCTTGGTTATATTTCATCTTGTTACAATTTTCAAAAAAATCAGCAGAAATCAATAATCGTGATTAATAATCGTGATAATGATTTTGACCAAAATAATCGTGATTATGATTTTTTCCATTATCGTGCAGCCCTACTTACTTCCATCCTTGACCTGTTCTTGTGGCCTTGCACTTCTCTTGACGCCCCACCTCCGTGGAGAACACAATAACGTTTTCCCGCTCTCAGCCTTTAGCGTTTCGAGGTTGGGGTGCGCACATCCACAAAGCAGCTATCCAGGTGCCAGAAAAAAGTGGTAGACCGTGTGATGAAGTGGTCCGCACACTGGGCATCAGCTGTATGCATTAGCTCACACTTCATCACACTGTCTAGCACACTCTCAGCCTAGCCACAGCAACTAAAGGGGGACTTTTCCCCTATCCATCACGATTGCAAATGTCAAAATGACGTTGGAGTTGCACTTTTGCGAAATGTATTTGAATTTAACTTTTGTCGTCAATGAAGTCTTGCGACATCAACTGGAGGCCACAAGCACAAGGGAGGATGGCAGTTGGAATACTGGAAAGAACCCACAGTGTAAATAATGATATGACTCAAATGCCTCTTTTCCACTGCAGTTTTTGTGGTAGGCCTAAAGCTCGACACAGCGTGACTCAGCTGCCACTTTCAGCTTTTTGATTGGACATGACACAGCTCAATCGCAGAGCAAAAAGTAGGCGGCCGAGTCGGGCTGTAGGCCTACCAGAAAACCAGCAGTGGAAAAGAGGCAAAAGACTCCCATGTGCAGTGATTACAAACAGATGCAGATTAAAAACGTATCCAGTTCAATCTGAGCACGGTGAAGTTGATGTGCTGCGATGCAAAGCTATCTGCCAGGTCGGAGAGGTTTGTTTTGCTGTGTGCATGCGTGGGTGCGCTCGCTCACGTGAACCCCAGACAATTGGCACCTTCTTGGCAGCCTCCAGAACTGGTGTGTGACTGAATGTGTGTGTGTGTGTGTGTATTTGAAAGCACTTTGAGTCAACTGTATAGCTGTGATAGTGTGCTACACTGTATGAAAATACATGTTGTTGTTATTGTTATAATGGTAGACACATGATGGATAGATAATGGACAAAGAGAAAGAGAGCAAAAAGACTGATATATTGAGGAGAAAAAGAAACAGAAAAGTAAAAGGTAAGATGAAACTGTACATGGTTTAAGATGAATGAAGGAAAGACTGAGAAAGAAAAAACAAAAAAGAATTTCTTTTGCTTGTTTAGGCCACGAGGTTTCCAACTAATATGACACTATCTGAATACACAAGCACCACACTTCCCCTCCACAACGTACAAATTCACAGCAAATCATACAGATCCAGTCACACACCCATCTGTTAAAAACACCACCCAGGGAGCCAACACCACACAACACCTCTCACACGCACACGCACACGCACACGCACACGCACACGCACACGCACACGCACACGCACACACACACACACACACACACACACACACACACACACACACACACACTTCCCTTCACAAGGAACAAGAACAAACAGTGTTGAGTGATTAAGGACTCGTGCATGAATACAGTTTTTTGTGGTTCTGCGTTTATGTCCGTGTATGCGTGTTAAATGTCTGCCACCATGTGGAGTGTGTGTGTGTGTGTGTGTTTGGGCCGGGATGTGTTGCCTCTGGTAGAGGCATGTGTGTGTGTGTGTGTGTGTGTGTGTGTGTGTGTGTGTGTGTGTGTGTGTGTGTGTGTGTATGGATGAATGGGTGTGTGTGTGCATTTTGATATTCTGGTCCTGGTTTAGAGTTTGTTTTTTGAGTTGTCGGTTGGTGGAGCCAATGGTGTTGACAGGTAGAGTGTGTGTGTGTGTTTATAGTTTTCTAAGTTGTCGGTTGGTGGAGACGATACTGTTGACTGGTTGGTGGAGCCGATGGTGTTGATGTTGTGTGTGTGTGTGTGTGTGTGTGTGAGTGTGAGTTTAAAGTTTTCAGTTGTCGGTTGGTGGAGCCCATGATGTTGACTGGTAGTGTGCGTGTGTGCGAGTGTGAGTGTGTGTGTGTGTGTGTGCGCGCGCGCGTGTGTGTGTGTGTGTGTGTGTGTGTGTGTGTGTGTGTGTGTGTGTGAGAGAGTGTGTGTGAGAGTGTGTCTATAGTTTTTTGAGTTGTCGGTTGGTGGATATTGACTGGTAGTGTGTGTGTCAGTGTGTGTGTGAGTGTGTTTATAGTTTTTTCAGTTGTCGGTTGGTGGAGCCGATGCGTCCGTCCATGCTGTCCACCTTGTTGAGCAGCGAGTCCAGAGCCACGTCCTGGTCCTCAATCTCGTTCTGCAGGCCCAGGCCCAGGTTCTTCAGCCGACTCAGGCCCAGAGACATCTCGTCTGGACTCACAAATACACACATACACACGCACACACACACACGCACATGCGCACGCACGCACACACGAAAGAGTAATTTGGTATGAGCAGGGTTTCCCTCAGCAGGTTATTGTTAAACATTTCCTGTAGTGAATGTAATTTTTCAAGTAAAAAAAAAGGACTTTCAAAAGGTTTTCATATAATTTCATATGAAACTGCACAGCTTAGGCCTAATTCACACCAGAGTGAAGTGTCGCTGGACGGAAGCGATTTTTACCGGCGGTGGCGAAAATACATGGAAACAAAATACATGTGTCCTTCCACACCAACCGACGGTAGTCGGACAGTAGCGGTGCAGGAGCCGGCTCCGTTACAAGCTGAATTTGGAAAATAGATCTCGAGCGGAATTTGGACGGCAGTGGCTGGCGGTGTTCCATTCAAATGAATGGCAAAGTAGCAAACTAGCTTTGGCTGTGGGTGGATTTTGAACTGTACTGGCCTTGCCCGCCGACACTGTTGGTGTGAAAGGCCGAGTAGAACACACTGGCCGAAACTAAGCAGAAAGACCTCAGTAGTTTCACTGCCGTTCCACCCTGCTCTACTATGAATTAAGTCTTAGCCTTTCCAATGATGAGAGTGAAGCATCTCTTACACCTGCCAACCTTCCACTACCTTGACTAATAGGAATTACTATATGTGGAAAACACTGGTGAGTATGTGCACATGTCAGTGTCCATCCTCCAGTTGCCTCCTCCAGCCTTGAGGCTTGAATCGACGTCATGGGGGACGCTCAATCCACAAGAAGGTGACAGGACGAGGATGGAGAAGGTAGGCGAAATGCGACAGCTGAAGAAACAGCTGGGCCACCCGCCACATTTTAAATGCCTGAATTTGAAATATTGGGTGGCTGTGACATAAACTTTTTGAATCATGCAGAATACCTAAATTCCCAGCCCATTTTCCACACTAGTATGCAACATTATTATGCAGTCTGTGCTTGCACTGGTGAAATTAACCGTTTAGTCAAACCTGTAGCATCAATGCTGGCTGCTCCTAGGTATTATTCAATTATTCAAAGTAAGAAAAAAAGCGTGTGTCTTACCTAGGTTGTTGTCCAGTTTCTGATGGGCAGCTTTCAGGTGCCTGTTCTGGGAGGGATAGCCGTTCTGACTGGATGAAGGAGGTTCAGGATCCGAGGAGGCTGACGCTCCAAATCCTATTGACAGGCAACACAGGAAACTCATTTGAATGAATGAGACACTAATCTTGTATTTAAACAGATTACACCGCACTCACGATTAAAAGGTGCTAAACAAAATATTAAGACTATGAAAGAAAAATGTCTGAACACTTAAATCCTTTTTTCTTTTTAATAGCCAAGATTTCGGTCTGTGAAGATTGAAGTGTGCAGACATTTTTCTTTCATAATGAATGAGACACTGGAATTGGTATGATACTTAATTAGCCATTTCGCATTAATCACACTACTCCATCTGCATAAATGAACCATGCGTGTGTATGGATCTGCTGAAGAGTCAGTGAATGAACACTTGTCGAGTGTGCAGGGCTCTAAATTAACCTTTCCATCACTAGCCAAAATGGCTAACAGAAGTTAATCTCCCTAGCCAAACACACCTGCGCTAATGGGTAACAGTGGCTAGTAGTAAGTCAGTCTTTTCTACCAGACAAACTGAAACATCCCCTGCATTTGGCCAGTTAATTTAGAGTCCTGCGATTGTGTGTGTGTGTGTGTGTGTGTGTGTGTGTGTGTCCTTGTTTGAGTGTGTGTATGTGCGAGTGTGCGCTGTTGTTGTTCACTCATTTACCAGACGTGTCCAGTTTTCGTAAGTTGGGATGGCTGGCCTCATACTTGTCCTCTTGCTGTTTGCTCTCTGACAGAGCGTTCTGTAACCTGGATGGAGAGACACGCAGGAGGAATGAATATCATACCCAGAGCCGTATATAGAGAGTGTCTCTATAATATCATACCCAGAGCCGTATATAGAGAGTGTCTCTATGTCTCTATATACGGCTCTGATAACCACAGCTCTCTGCTGCCACCTAGTGCACGTTTCTGGCAATCACATATGCACATCCTCAGCTAGTAGCACCACACATGGACATACTGCACATATGTATTCTATAGAAAAGGTATCTATAAGTATTCTATAAAAGGCCATAAAAAATAGTTAAACAGCCCTGTAGAAAGGTGGTTTATGAAATTAAATCCATTTATTTGTTCTTGGATGAGACGTTACTCCTCCTTCAATATGGCAGACATGCTTGGGCAGCAAACCAGTGAGGCTTCCATGTACACCAGGGGTATTCAATTAAAAGTTAATGAGGGCCAGTTTTTGAAATTCCCTCCAGTGACGGGGCCAAACATAGATTCTGTATAACTGCGAGCAGCACGGTGTCTGAGGTAAGGGTGCCAAACAAGCGGATAGCTTTCCAGACAGATCAGATATTAGCTCGATTCTTCTGCTACCTCCGCTACCAGACAGCGTAGACCGCTCTTGATGTGGACAAGGCATAACCAGAGAGAGTAGAGAGAGAGAGGTTCCATTGGCCCATTGTTTCCTGGTTCTATTATGCCCCCCCTTAGGCAGACCTAGGCAGACCTAAGGACTGTTCTATTCATTGTAGGAGCATTATGACACGCCCCTTTAGGCAGACCGGAACCTGGTCGCGTTAGGTGCCCATAGAAACCTATTGTGTTGGCATATCTCTATACTTATAGAATCTCTGGCATAACGGTACTGCATTCCACAGGACTTTCCCCTTCCTGTTTTCCTAGAGCTGCCTTAGCAGGGGGTCTATGGTCCATGACAGGCGTCTAATGTGAGGGACCCGGGGGTGAAAGGTCACAGACCTTTTCATACCACTTGAGCACCGAGGGCCCCCAACAAACCACACACTCACACGTGCACATACAGTACACACAGAGACATGACATGCCAAGGGTGAAATGATGTCATTTCTTTCCCCAACTCTCTAATCCTAACTTCAGCGCGCGCGCATGCACACACACACACACCAACTCCCCACCCATCCACACACACACACACACACACACACACACACACACACACACACACACACACACACACCCATCCACACACACACACACACACACACACACACACACACACACACACACACACACCAACAACAACAACAACACCAACACCAATCGCCCCCTAGCCATCCACCCACCCACCCCAACCCTGAGTTCAGCAGCTCATGCGTACTTGCTGTTGGCCTGGTAGCCCGTGGGCTGGTCCTTGGTGGGCGGGGGCTTGGCAGGCTCGGGCTTGGCCTTGAAGTAGTTGACCAGGCCGCCCCAGACGCTCTTGATGCTGTTGATGTGGCGCTGGCTGGTCCGCAGGTCCTGCTCCATGCCGTCCACCATGCGCTCTGTACGCTTCAGTGCCTCACCTTGACGCATCAGCTCCTATATACGGTACGTACACCCACATCACACACACATGAGGAGAGAGAGAGAGAGAGAGAGAGAGACAGAGAGAGAGAGAGAGAGAGAGAGAGAGAGAGAGAGAGAGAGAGAGAGAGAGAGAGAGAGAGAGACAGAGAGAGAGACAGAGAGAGAGAGAGAGACAGAGAGAGAGAGAGAGAGAGAGAGAGAGAGAGAGACAGAGAGAGAGAGAGAGACAGAGAGAGAGAGAGAGACAGAGAGAGAGAGAGACAGAGAGACAGAGAGAGAGAGAGAGAGAGAGAGAGAGAGAGAGAGAGTTTAATTTATTTGTATAAATACAAATAGACTAGTCTAGGGGTGTAAATAATAATCCATTTGAATCGATGCATCGATCCTACAGCCCACGATTCGGGGGGGCATTAGTCTTCCTTATGTGTTAAAGGGGTATGCCACTATTTTGGGGCTTAATACAGTTAAAATCGTTGGCTGGGGTTTATAAAGGTGGTAAAGTGTCTTATTTTTCATGTTAAGCGTTGTCTTGCTTTAAGACAAGTTAAAAGAGGGAGTATGTAGCTAAGCTAGTGAAAGTCAATGGATCACTGTAGCATGTAGCATGCTACACGGATGCATTGACTTTCACTAGCTTAGCGACATGCTCCCTCTTTTAACTTGTCTTAAAGCAAGACAACGGCTTACATGAAAAATAAGACACTTCACCACCTTTATAAACCCTGGCCAACGATTTTAACTGTATTAAGCCCCAAAATAGTGGCATTCCCCTTTAATACTCTTATGTGCGTTGGCAGGTTCGTGATGAGGTCAAGGGGGCGTTGGGGGACTTATGATGAGGCCTAGGGGCATTTGTTCAAACATTGTTGTGAACCACGGTTAGAGCAAGGCAGAGAGGAGAGAGAGAGCAAAGGATAACAATAACATTGCACCCGTTGAGTACAGCGCTAGTGAAACAACCACAAGCCACAGGAAACACCTGCAGAACGCTACAGAGGCCAGTCAGGGTCATGACCCTTTTGCAAAAACAAAACCTTCAGTGATTTACCGTCAGGGTGAATGCTAGTGTGTAGTAGTGAATCATCTAATGTAAACAATGCACTAAATGACAAACTACAGAGTAATTCAGTGAGGCAGGGCTGGATTACCGCAGAGATACACGCTCGTCGCGCAAATCGCTCTAGTCTCCAGAATCGCTTTTGTCTCTCGACTCAATACAAAGTCAATTACTTCCGTCGCTCGACTCGCTCAGATCGCCGCTGGTGTATCTCTGCGGTTATCCACGGTTATCGAGAGACAAAAGCGATTCTGGAGACTAGAGCGATTTGCGCGTCGAGCTCGACAGTTTGAAGTTGAAATCTTTTCAACTTTCTATGACGCGGTTCGGCGACAAGCCACAACAGCCAATGACTGTATAGAGGTCAGTGACCACAGCCAATGGGAATGCTTGAATGCTTTGCCTTCTGCCTGTACGGACATACTCTAGTCTCCTCAATCTCTCGTATCGCTTGCTGCTACACTCTGTCGCTTGAATCGCGTCGCCGCTGGTGTATCTCTGCGGTAAGGGCCAGAGGCACAGTGCCCAGGGGCACCAACAATTTACAGCCAGTAAAGGGGCACCACAAGACACAAACTTTACAAATAGTGCTCATAAAGGGGGCACCTACAAGGTGTAGTGCCCGTGGGCACCACAGTGTCTTAATACGGTCCTAAGTGAGGCAGCAAGTACACCTTATCTAATGCTGTACCTGTGGAGGCATGACCGTAAAAAAAAATGTGGACATAAGTATGCAATCAATTAGACACAAAATAGACCAAAACTGTTGAGGCACAGTGGCGAAGCAGCAATTCACATGCGTGTTAGTAGAACTGTGTCCAGTCAGAGGTCATACAGTTACAGATTAAGCTTAGTGAGGTGAAGTTAATGCAACGTTAGACGTCAAAGGGCTGATAAGAGAAAGTGAAATGGAAAGACACTGTAGCTGTAGGTAGGCCTACATTTTCACATTAACAACCTTCAATAAACCTTCATAAATAACTTTCATAAGCTTTTTGAATAGTTTTAGATCACTATAACCAGCTAAGACAGGACAACAAGAATAAAGAAGCATAACCTTTCTTTCTCTTCTCACAAGACAACGTGTTGCTGTGTACATGCATGTTGAAACAATGACGCTACAGATTGTCAGCTGCAGCACAACGACAGACAAGCAAAAGAAAAGTCCAAGCTCAGCAAAGCCATGTTCCACACCACAAGCTGCATGCCGTTTCCACATCCTCAGTAAGACCTGATTGTGTGTGTGTGTGTGTGTGTGTGTGTGTGTGTGTGTGTGTGTGTGTGTGTGTGGGAGCGTTTGTTCCTCCGATGGACGCTCCCCTCTGTTCTGTTCATAATAACCATTTTATTAATCTGGTCACCCTCACAGTATTTCTTGCACAGTCATGGGGGCCTGGCCAGGTCTGGCTTGACCACTGATCTTGTTTTCAGGGTAAGAGGAAAGGAAACAGTGCTGGTGCCAGTGGTTCATGCACCCAATCTCGACCCAAATGATGTGATCATGCCAAAAATCAGAGTGTTCAGAAACCCATATCCCTCTGATCTAAAGCCCATTCCCTTAACCACAGGCCAACAGCTGCCCACGACTTCTCACTTGGTCCTCCCTGGTGATTTGCACGACGTCTCCCAAGTTCTTCCCCTCAGCCTCAACACAATACTGACAATGGTCTAACAAGAAAGCATGTGAATGCCTAGAGTTCCACAGAGGAGGAAGTTACGGTAAGTAGGCTAGTAAGAAACAGTGGTGGAGTGCCGGATGCATGCCTCAGCATTAACGGTAGTGCTGACTCTGCATACTATGTATATAGGCCACTCGCCAAACACAAAAAGGAACGTTGTGTGTGTGTGTTGTTCTTATCTTACTGATACTATTTTATCTGTCTAGATGCCTAGGGAATGCTATAATCTAGTACAAATCATCTTTGTATTTCATTAATCTTTTACATGGTTCCTGTTTCAAAGAAACAAATAAACTAAGCTCAGTTTTTATGTTCGTCAAAGACACATTCCTCTGCTGTATCCGTGCTGATTGTTTTTGCTATGTAGACTGACGAGTCCAATCGAGTGGCCGTTACATACAGAGGCGATTCTAGGGTCAGGTGGGGCCACAAGTGAAAATGCGAAAGAATGAACATTTGAACCAAAATCACCACTACTGTAGTACAGTATGGGCTGTTACTCACTATCTAGGGGCTGGGGGGGCCCAAGCGGCAGCTTGCCTTGCCTGGTGGTCAGATGTGCATCTGCTTAAATAGTTCAGGTAAAAGAAGCAGTTTTTTTGTTCGTCAAAGTCACGAACCTCTGCAGTGTCCGTGCCGACTTTCTCCGCTTCGTAGAGGAGCCCCAGCGATCGGTGGCTGCTGTCCACGGCCGACTGTGCCGTCCTCATCACCTCCTGCTGGAGGTAGCGCTGACGGCGCTCGGCCTCCGTCATGTTGCTCTCGGGAGGCTCGTCGTCGAAGTTGAAGCCCCCTCCTCCTCTTGACCTGGAGCCCGCCGTCTCCTCCTCATCGTCATCATCCGCGAACGGATTGCGGGAGTGGGGGTACGCCATTCTCTTGTCTCTGGAGTAGAGTTGGGGGGCAAAATGATTAAGCTGCTGATAAAGTGTTAAAATGGTTTCCCATTTAGACACGTTGCAACATTTTAAAGGACTGGGAGTACGCCATTCTCTTGTCTGGGGTGGTTGGAAACAATGCAATTACATTAAATCTGATATCAGTAGAGCAGAGTATCAGATTAACACATGTCATGATGTATTATGTATGCAATATCTTTTTAAATTTAAGATTTTCCGAAGCACACGATAAAGACAAGAGCCAAGAAACGTTGACTTTCATTACCATAAAAGCAAGTAAGTTATTGATACTAGAGGAACCATAACAACATCTAAGCCTAGAGGAACAAAATAGTCTTACTTTGAATGTTATCAACATTGCTGTCTGAACACAACACTGACTGAGCCATCAGAACAAATAATAAGAATGATATCTGAGTTGATTAAAATGTAACACATCATCTATCAGGATAGGGCAGTGTTATGGTACATTATGTGCCATTTGAGTTGTGCAAGATGATCATCCATGATCTTGCTTGTATATGAGATCATTGGACTCTTTTCAGACAGAAATAGCCAACTTTGGAAAACCCCCTGGTGTCCTGTAACATGCGCACGAAAACATCGAGTTTTGACAGTAAGTGCTAGTCACCACTGTAAACAAACAACATTGGCTCTCAGAGTTAATTCATAAATGCTAAGCAGAATTAGCTTAAAATTTGGGCGGAGGACAACATTAGCTCGTGATTCTGGGCACAGAAGAGAAATACTTCTGAGTATTGAGTACAAATGAAGAGACGTTGTGGCTGAAGAGAAGGGTAACATTTCGGCACGATGAAATAAAGCCACTGTCACCTTGCAACATGAAACTTGAAATAGGTGACTCAACTACATGAGTAAGTTAGCGGCGACCCTGAGAGTTAGCCATCAAGCTAGCAATCACACAAGTTCCATGTTGAGCTATAGCCACGGGAAAATGCAGAAGGATAAAATGATGAGCGTTAAGTAGCACACAACATTTATTTGCGTTTTCGTTGACAGTCTTTGCGACGAATGATCATACAACAAAAACATAACGCCACTCACCTTTCCTCGCACAGCTGCTGATATCGCCTCTACTGTCAGCTGACTGCGTTTTCTGCAACAGTTTCCTGTTTGATTCCGAGCTGTGACGTCAGCTCCACGATTGGGCGTGTTGAACAGTGGTGAACATGCAAGCAGTCGTGCGTTACGGCAATGCCATGGGCATCAGACAGCATTTTATGCCACAGCCACGAACATGTTTTCAAACTAAATTCCACATGATATTTTTTTCCAAGGACAGTATTTTCATAATTTGTAGATGAGATGTTTGACGGCCTCATCTTCTTTCGCCACGTGGAATTGAAGCATTTTAGATTTGGTAGGCGTATGGGCAGGACATCTTTGTTGGTTTCATTTATTGACCAATAGTCATAACTGGTAGCCCATGTACCAAACTTTTAACGTCGTCTCAGAGAAAATGTTAATCTCAGCCAGCTAAACATGCAAGGTGCCTAGAGCGCGCGCCAGCGGCCTCGGTATAGGATTTTGACAACTCGCTGGAAACACACCTGTCAAGTGTCAAGAACCAGTTCAAAGTTACCAACGTTCGTCCCTTATCATAGTTTTGTTGCGTAGCCATTTTTTGAGTAGCTTTACCAAAATCTGTCTGTTTATCAGAAAAGGAATCGTGCTCTCCATGCGCAGCAGACTATCCCCTAAAAATGTAGGCCTATGAGAGTAGAAAAGTAGAATGTGCTTTGGGATGCAGTAGAGCTGCCACCGTTTAAACGCCAGGAGATGCTCTTGTGTCACTGATTTGACCGCCCCGAACGCAGCAGCTCCAGCGACCCAACACGCATCGCAGTTCGAAAAAGACCTCTGCTGTCTGCATCAAGTCCCTGCTTTGGCTATTGTGTGAACTGCATGTTCCCTCAGACTTGCCGTATTGCAGTTCGCGCGCCCGTGTTGCTACATTTGTGGCGTTCTCCTGCTTTTCTCTGAACTTTCCCATTTGGATGGTGGAAGACGAGCGTCAACATGTCAGCAAAAGGAGGGGGAACGAGAGGCTTCTATTTCAACACTGTTCTCTCGCTTGCCCGGTCTCTGGCTGCGCACCGACCAGCGCCTTTAGATAAGGTGAGAATTACATCATGACATTTAATTGATCTCGTTTGTATCGCCAACTGATGATGGCGCGTTTTGGAGTCGTCGCAAATCCGAACAAAAACAGGTGTCAGTGCTTATAATGCTGCACATGTGCTACATAGCCTACCATTGTAGATTGTTGCAGAAGTAGCCAATCTGAAGGAAATTAAACGCGACATTACAATTGGTATGTTTTCTATTAGGCTATTAGAAATTGTATCGATGTTTGACTTGCGAAGAAGCGTTGGGCTCTTGACAATGAGTGGCATGCTGTGCCTGGCTAAATGTCTCCACTGTCAATTCCCTATGCACGAGAAACGGAAGAAATAAAGAAATATGTGCTAATTAAGAAAATAGAGTGCGACGTGAAAGTGGACAAGTGACATGATTCTTGTTATGGATCACAATCAGAGTCCCTGGACTGTCACCGCCCCCTTCTAAAACCTGTCAAACGCACTCACTAAAAAGAACGTGTGGGATCAGACTACCCAAGGCATCACTGCACAACACATCTCTTTGTGATTTAAGTTGCCTAAAGTGTGGCTGTCAGCACGGTGACCGGTCCAGCTGTTATTTTTAGACGGCCGTTGGATTTGCGCTTCAAGTGTTGCGCACTGCAGTGCTTTTCACAGATACGTCGATATACTGGCTGTACCATGAAACAGTGGCTGGGATGCAGTTTGTCCAAAGCTGCACTCAGTGCACTGTAGCCTACCCCCCACTACGAAGTTCGACGCACCATCGGTCCCCGCTCTTGTGCATTGCCCACGGGCATGGTCATCACGAGAGAGAGAAAGAGAGGGCGAGAGAGAGGGAAACAACTTTCAGACAGTTCTAGTTCTTTTGATGGAACGCGTGACTAGACTTTTTAGGCTAGGCTACTGGCTCGCGCTTTCCAACAGGTAGTCAAGCCGTAAATCCAGGCAGCCAGGGAAATGAAAATGATGCCACGGCTGATAAGGGGGAAATTATACGTTTATGAAAAAGAAATGTGTAACCTACCACATACCTTATCCATTTGGACTAGTATAGCCTGCATGACGGGAAAATAACACACTCGTCGGCAAATAGCCAACGTTCGACAAGCCTTCCATAGCTGAATTACATAACACTGATTGATATTCAGGTGGACTCAAATGGTGATGATATGCACGACCCTGCCTGAGTATTTCACCCTATTCTCTGTGGAGACTTAGGGGCCTACACATGTGTCTATTCATTTCGAGCAAATTAGTCGTGTCGAAGTGTCTATCAGCGTTGACTGTTCGTTGTCTCCTTTGTGCAGTGATGTGAGCTATTTTTGGGAAAACACTTCACTGCTGTGGCGCACGATGATGGATTCAATACTCAAGCAACCGATGCTATACCCCTTCAGACATTGAATGTCAAACACCCAGCTTCATTTCGTCTGACATTGTTCATTCTCGTTATTCATCTGTCAATCCACAACTGCTACCTGTCAATTGGCAGTGGCACTGTCAACATAGCCAGCAGCACTGTGTAATGTGTTGGTGGTTGCCATGCCAGTGGAACAATTTGATTTTCTCTGGTGTCCATGGAACACCTGGGGCCTTGTCAGAGAGAGTCTCATAGTGAGTCCATTGTCAAACCTCTATAAACATTGACACCTAGATGAGATGCAACCAGAACAACATGACATTCACATACCCACAATTAATTGTAACAGGCCTATATCAATCATATAAGAAAGCAGGGCTCTATGCTAGATAAATACCATTGGCATATAGTTTGGCTGGTAGCTAAGAACAACTTACTAGCCACTTTGACCCATTAGTATGTGTTTGGCTAGTAGGATTAACAAGCCATTGTGGCTGCTAATGAATAAAAATTTAGTTATTTAATTAATTTAGAGCCCTGTTAGAAAGTAATAGGTAATGTAATGCATCTCTTGTGCGTTAATGATGACACTGGAGTAAAAGGTCTTCATTGGTGAAAGTTTTACAATTGATTCTCTAGTTGTAAAGCCGGTGCTTCTGTCAGGATCTGTCAGGAGTTGACATGATCGTTCTTGTATAGGCTACTCAGTATGACATTGTCATTGGTGCCAAAAAAGTTAATGCTGAGCTGTTGTATCATATATTATCAAGTTGCTACTGAGTTGTTAGCTCTGCTACCCTCAGCTTTGGGTAGTCATGGGTAAACTGTTAGGGCGTCAGACTTGTAGCTCAAAGGTTGCCGGTTTGACCCGCCAGGTTGGTGGGGGGAGTAATTCACCAGTGCTCTCCCCCATCCTCCTCCATGGCTGAGGTACCCTGAGCATGGTACCGTCCCCCCCACACTGCTCCCTTGGGGCGCCATTGAGGGCTGCCCCCTTGCACAGGTGAGGCATACATGCAATTTCGTTGTGTGCAGTGTTCACTTGTGTGCTGTGGACTGCTGCATCACAATGACAATGTGAGTTGGAGTTTCCCAATGGACTTTCACTTCACTTTCATTGTGCTTGTATCTGTCAGGAGTTCACATGATCACTGTGGCTACTCAGTGTGAAGTTATCATTGATGCCAAAAAAGTTAATGTTGAACTGTTGTACCATATATTATCAAGTTGCCATTGGTTGTTAGCACTGCCACCTTCCGCTTACATGTCAAAGAGACTCATAGAATCTCTGGGTGCATTCCACTATGCAGACTTCTGTCCTTCCTTGCTCACTTGCCTACTTGCGACCTCATGATGACGTCACCGACGACGACAGAAAATTAATTCAATATCTTGCAGAAGCACAATTCTAATGTCATTTCCTCATTTGCATTTATTTGGGATGGTGAATGAAGAACAGTCCCCCAAAAATTGTTCTGACTAGGATTACAATGGGGAAACTTTATTGTTTTCTCCATGGTGGCGGGGCGTCAACAACATGCGAGGCCACAACAAGCACAAGTGGAGGATGGAAGTCTGCATTTTGGAATGCACCCTTTGTAGTTGGTAGTTGATTGTGACCTGAATTGACCCAGAATGCGTTTCGGCGTTCTGCCTTCCTCTGTGTCCTCAGTGTGCACACTGACGAACGCAGAACACCGAATAAATGTGTAATAAAGAAACCTATGCATGGTGCAACCTTTTCTCATTTTTCAATTTTACAATATTTTGGTCAGCACCCTTAAAAGAAGAGAAAAACTGTTGGGTGACGCCTGCTCCAACCTTTATGACCTGAATTGACCCCATCTTCCTGTATACTCAGGTCCAGAAGCTGCTATGCATGTGTCCATCAGACGCCCGGGGGGCCTTCACCCTCGACATCCGACGCAGAGACGCCGTCATCGCACTCGCCATTTTCCTGGTGGAGTCCGATCTTCAGGTAAGAATCAGATGCATTGTGTATTTTTGTCTATAGATGTATACACCAGCATGCCAGGTATGTGCAAATGTTTTTTTGTGTGTGTGTGTGTGTGTGTGTGTGCGTGTGTGCGTGTGTGTGTGTGTGTGTGTGTGTGTGCGTGTGTGCGTGTGTGCGTGCGTATTGAGGGAACCAAGGCATGGAGACAGAGAATAAGAACAGTATAAATGCATCTCTGTATTGAGTACAGATATTCAGACCTGATATCAATTTCATGTCTGCTACTTCAGCAATGTCCTTCTTGGGTCTTCAGTAAGAGAGCTTGTGTGTAAGTTAAATCACCACAAATGGATGTGTTTTCTCAGAGTCAGCATGAATGCTATTTGGATACTGTGAGGGTTTGTTTTTCTGTTTGTATTTGTATTGGCATGATAGCGTGGTAAAAGGGCATGAGAGAGAGAGAGAGAGAGAGAGAGAGAGAGAGAGAGAGAGAGAGAGAGAGAGAGAGAGAGAGAGAGAGAGAGAGAGAGAGAGAGAGAGAGAGAGAGAGAGAGAGAGAGACTGAGCAAGTGAATCACCATGATTGTGCTTGTGTACTATGTGTGTGAAACATTTATGGCGGATGTCAACATCTGACATTTTAAAGTAATTATAGCCAATCCCCCCTGAGTTTCTACATCCTGTCCTGATGTCTTGTTATGGCTCCGTGTTTACAAACAGAAGCAAAACTGACTGACTGACTGGCTGGCAGTGTTGCCAGATTGGCCGGTTTCCCTCCCAATTGGGCTGCTTAGGATGACCGTCTGCGGGTAAAAGTGGCATTTAGCAGAAGTAAACAAATTTTGGCCATAGAACTCAATAGAATTGGGTGGAATTTAGTGCTTCCAGGTGGGTTTTGAGCATTTTTTGGGCTGGAAATCATCAGCCTCATCTGGCAACCCTGCTGGCTGGCTACAACTGGGGCCAGTCCGTGACTTGGGCAGAGCACCAGAATGTGTTTAATTATTGAGTGTTGAAATATATTCTGCATCACAGAGTGCAGTGTTGTTATATACCCTTGCCTCATGTTAAGTATTAACCAGTGTGTGTGTGTGTGTGTGTGTGTGTGTGTGTGTGTGTGTGTGTGTGTGTGTGTGTGTGTGTGTGTGTGTGTGTGTGTGTGTGTGTGTGTGTGTGCGTGCGTGCTTACACGAGCGCACTCTAATGCAAAGCCCCCTCTGTATTTCTTTCTTTATGGTTCAAATGAAAGCACATTTGTGTAGTAGCTGGATTAATGCGTTAATTCACATTTGTGTCACAAATTGTGTGGCGGGTCTTTGTGGGAAGGAAGAAAGCAAGACAAAGAGACACTGCCTATACTGTATTCTGTGCACCTCTTCTCTACTCCCCATGATGGTGACTCTAAACAGTGTGAAGCATTGTGGCTATTTTTAGTCTCTGTGTTTACATCAGTTTCTGAGACAGAGAGAGCGAGAGAGGGAGTGTGTGTGTGTGTGTGTGTGTGTGTGTGTGTGTGTGTGTGTGTGTGTGTGTGTGTGTGTGTGTGTGTGTGTGTGTGTGTGTGTGTGTGTGTGTGTGTGTGTGTGTGTGTGTGTGTGTGTGTGTGTGTGTGTGTGTGTGTGTGTGTGTGTGTGTGTGTGTGAGTGAAAATATGAAAGAGAGGATCGGTGGAAGAGAGAGAGAGCAGGAGAGAGGGAAAGAGATACAGAAAGAATGAGTTAGCAGCGAGAGCCAGGCTTACTATCTGTGTGTGTGCGTGTGTGTGTGTGTGTGTGTGTGTGTGTGTGTGTGTGTGTGTGGTGTGTGTGTGTGTGTGTGTGTGTGTGTGTGTGTGTGTGTGTGTGTGTGTGTGTGTGTGTGTGTGTGTGTGTGTGTGTGTGTGTGTGTGTGTGTGTGTGTGTGTGTGTGTGTGAGAAAATATGAGAGTGGTGATCGGTGAACGAGAGAGAGTGCAGGAGAGAGGGCCAGAGAAACTGAATGAATGAGTTAGCAGCGAGAGCCAGGCAGACTAGGTGTGTGTGTGCGTGTGTGTGTGCGTGTGCGTGTGCGTGTGCGTGTGCGTGTGATGATCACTGGCCCTGTAAGTGGCTGCAGTGAGATTGGCTGTATCAGCTGATGTGCTGAACAGGGAGCTTAGGGGGGGTGATTGGTACATAAGCTGTTTCGCCTGAGCCACAGTCACAGCCATACAACAACACTCACAGGGAAGCTGACGGCGAGGACAAAAGGGTCACTGGTCCCGGGCCTAGGGAACAGGGCCCCTCAAAAATGGGTCCTCATTACACTGTATAGAGTGTGTGTATGTATAGCAGGGGTAAGGAACCTTTTTCATTCGAAGGGCCACTTCAAATTACTCCAAGGGCCGTAAAAGTCCTCCTAGGGCCGTACTACACGAACTAGGATTTCCCCCTGCACTTTAGGCCTATATTGAAGGCAGCCACCTTTTAAAACAGACCCACCTTCTCTAGGTCCCCTGAATATCACTTAGTTCTATTGCAAATGTAATTTCTAAGATTCCTTTATGTCATATTTCATGTGAAGCTGCATTCAGACTTGGGTTCCCCACCCCTGATGTATAGGATGAGGGGAGTGCCCTTTTATATGTCTTTGTCTCGGGCCCAGCCAAAGCTGTCAGTGGCCCTGTTCACTCACACTGGGGCCATGACTCAATGCTAAACACCGGCTGTCCCGGGTGGACACATACACACAGACCTGTATGCATACCACACATACACACACACACACACACACACACACACACACACACACACACACACACACACACACACACACACACACACACACACACATACATATAAATACACACACACACACACACACACACACACACACACACACACACAAAATCAATCACACATACATATAAATAAAGACACACGCACGCACACACACACACACACACACACACACACACACACACACACACTCATTCCCTGTAATACATTCACACACACACACACACACACACACACACACACACACACACACACACACACACACACACACACACACACACACACACACACACACACACACACACACACACACACACACACACACAGCGGGCCATGTTGTTACATAGTGTATGTGTCTTTGCAATGGTTTGTGTGTATGAGACTGACTGTTGGCAAGCTGTTTATCAATGTTACTGCTGCTGCTGCTGCTACTGCTGCTGCTGCTGCTGCCGGTGGTGCTGGTGGTGAAAGGACCTTTGATAAATGTTATAAGCGCCCGCCCAGCAAAACACTGGAGGGCAAGCAACACTTTGCCACCCCAGCTGGCAGTGATGGAGCTGAAAGAAATCAGGCTTTGGTTCCAACTGACTATTACAGATCAGAGGAAATGTGTCAGACTGCTGTTGCCTTTTTTTTTATACCTCTGGCGTTTCTTGGATATTGTTGTGGATTTTTCTGCTCTTTTTCTCTTATATATTTGGTGTCGGTCTATGTCTGTCTCTCTGTCTATCTTTGTGTCAATACAGTAGATGTCTACATTGAAATGTGTTTAGTATAAGTCTGTGGATAGAGAATTAATGATTATGGGACCTCAGCTGTTACACGCTGATAGATAGTTGTGCTGTAGGCCCGAAAGTATGAGCATACATAGTACCGAGTTCAAATCAAATGGGTCATGTAAACACTTCATAATTCGGAATTAAATGAAAGATCAAAGTAAACTCGACGGAACTATTTAATTCTGAATGATTAATTCAGAATTAAAAAGGTCATGTAAACGTAGCCATATTGTTATTATATACTTAATTTCTGCATTCTGCAATGCTGCCTTGGCCTCCACTGATTCTAATGCCTTTTGCCTCCAGTCTATAGCACTTCGCCTCAAGCACATACATCGACAACCCTGTTTTTCTTATCACCAAGACAACAAATTGGTCTTTACAGTGTGTAAATATTGTTCTCTCAAGCTACCCGAATGTATGGGCCATTGTCAATAGCAATGTTATGGGCGCACGCACGCACGCACGAACGCGCGCACACACACACACACACACACACACACACACACACACACACACACACACACACACACACACACACACACACACACACACACACACACACACACACACAGACACACGCACACCTCCAAATTGTAATTAAATCAATAAACCTTCTAGTAACTCCAGTCCCATCATTGTTCCCTATTCTATGTGTATTGGGGAGGAATGACAAATATGCATTTGTGTTGCATTCCCCATCTACCCAGCTCAGCTCCAGCTAATGGCACCACTCTTTCACTTTAACAGTTTTGTCTTTGGTTGTTGGCATGGCAACTCTGAGTTCTACGCTATAAGTGGCAAATAACATGCATCCAACGCACATCCAACATGCGCGCACACAGAACTAGCCTAATACTTTCTAATAGGCTAAATGTTTAATCTGCATGCAAAGTCTCACTTCAGACATGATGAATGAACAACAAAGTCATGAGACAAGGACAAAAAGCTAATTCTCAGTCTTCCCCCATTCCCCCATTCTCCCTTTCTTCTTCATCTCTCTCTCTCTCTCTCTCTCTCTCTCTCTCTCTCTCTCTCTCTCTCATCTCTCTCTTTCCACCCACCGGCTTCTGTCTGTCTGTCTGTCTGTCTGTCTGTCTGTCTCTCTCTCTCTCTCTCTCCTTTCTCCTCTCTCTTTCCACCCACTGTCTTCTGTCTGTCTGTCTGTCTCTCTCTCTCTCTCTCTCTCTCTCTCTCTCTCTCTCTCTCTCTCCTCTCTCTCTCTCTCTCTCTCTCTCTCTCTCTCTCTCTCTCTCTCTCTCTCTCTCTTTCTCTCTTTCTGTCTCCCTCTGTCAGCACAAAGATCTGCTTGTGGACTACTTGTTGAGCCTGTTGCGGGGCCTTCCTCGTGTGCAGTGGGTGGAGGAGACCGCCGGCAGAAAGGGGCGGGGTAAGACTCTACAGTACTCTGTGCTCTCACAAACACACAACTACCGTAGTGCATGCACAACTACACTGTAAAATCCAACAGTTCCCAGTACAATCTCCTGTTTGCCACTGTGGAGGGAGTCCTAAAAGTTATCTGATAAACGTAAAAGTTCTCTGTGGAACCTATACACGTAGATCAGTGGTTCTCAACCCTTTTTGAACAACGCCCCCTTGACTTCATCATAATCCTCCCAACGCCCCCATTGGTCTCACCAATAAGCCTGCCAACGCCCCTTAAAAAGCAAAATAGACCAACGACCCCCAATGGCAACTAAGCATCTCCCCCATCAGCTGTATCCTTCTCAACACTCCCCTAGGGCTCTGCCATGCACTGGTGAGCCTCAACATCCCCATTTATTTCCTATCATCGGGTATATCAGGAGCATTGGCTGTAAATGACAAAGCAAAAAAAATGCTCTCAAGTATTGAAGACATGAAGCACATTTGTAATGTTCAGGATATTTACTTCTTTTTTTGACATATTTAGTATTTTTTCTCTTCACGTCTGTAAGTCTTGTGGGCTGCACTGGGCTTTAAGGCTTTTGCCTTTATTTCTATAGCACTGTGAAGAGAGACGGGAGAGAGTAGTGGTAAAGAGAGAGATGGTGGCCGGATACGAACCTGGGTTCCTAGCCCATACAGTCTTGGTTACTGTTTGATGTTCTCTGCTAGGGCTGCACAATATATCGAAAATGTATCGAAATGGCAATATTAAGAGTGGTGATATGCATATCGTGAAAAGGACTTAATTATCGCTAACAAGTACGATCCCCACACAGACCGACAAATTACACCACGTTCCACATTATTATGCAACTGACATTTTTTGCCGTTTCCCCAAATAATCAATGCAAATGACAGTCGTCATAATTTTCAAGTCATCCGCCATTAGAGTACAATTAAAACGTTTTTGAATGAACCTTCCAATGATAACGGTATTTTTTAAGTAATAAAAAACTTAAAATGCTCTGTTCCACATTATTACGCAAAGTAGTTTTGTAGTGTTGTAATCCAAATTTCTTTCTTTGTTTCCCATTTACATCAACACAGTTGGATTTTTGTACCTTCTAAATTACATTTCAATGTTCAATACTTGATGATAACCTCTTTGTCTTAGTAACTGGAATGCTGCCTTTAACATTGAAGTCAATGGCAGGGCATTGCATGGGAGTTATGGAAGCCCAGATATCCTTGATGCTTTGCTCTCAACTGTTTTTGTTTGTTTGGTCTGGTGACCCACACTTCACTCTTCAATATACCCATAGATTTCCATGCCACGTTTAGGTGCTTTGGTGGTATCGACATTTTAACTCACCAGACATAAAACCCCATTGAAAATGAATGGGATGTTATGTCTGGTGAGTTAGAATGTCATCATCTCCAAAGCACCTAAACGTGGCATGGAAATCTACGGGTATATTGAAGAGTGAAGTGTGGGTCACCCGACCAAACAAACAAAAACAGCTGAGATCAAAGCAGCAAGGATATCTGGGCTTCCATAACTACCATGCAATTCCATCACTTCAATATTAAATGCAGCATTCCAGTTACGGCTTATAGCAAAGTTTTGAACATTGAAATGTATTGAAGGTACCAAATGCCAACTGTTTTGATGTAAATGGGAAAAAAAGAAAGAAATTTGGATTACAACACTACAAAACTGTTTTGCATTTTGGGCATTTTAAGTTTTTTATTATTTTAAAAAATACCGATGTCATTGGAAGGTTCATTCAAAAACGTTTAAAATTGTACTCTAATGGCTGATGACTTGAAAAATATGACGACTGTCATTTCTATTGATTATTTGGGAAAACGGCAAAAAATGTCATTTGCGTAATAATGTGGAACGCGGTGTAGTGATAAGAAAACGCTCAACTATATTTCTACATATAGTCTGAATATCGTTATCAAGGTATTGCATGCTGTTATCGAGTATCACATTTTGTTCTGATATCGTGCAACCTTACTCTCTGCCTCTTGCCTGCTGCAGATGTGCTCCCGGTGGCGGAGAACTTCAGCTTCTGCTTGGTGACACTGCTGTCTGACGTGGCCCAGAGAGATCCCACATCCACTAACCAGGCAGGTCACCACACTCACACTCACCAAACCAAACCGTGTGTGTGTGTGTGTGTGCGCGAGTGTGTGTGTGTGTGTGTGTGTGTGTGTGTGTGTGTGTGTGTGTGTGTGTGTGTGTGTGTGTGTGTGTGCGTGTGTGTGTGTGTGTGTGTGCGTGTGTGTGTGTGTGTGTGTGTGTGTGTGTGTGTGTGTGTGTGTGTGTGTGTGTGTGTGTGTGAGACAGAGGAAACCGATGAGTGAGTGAGTGAAAGCAACTTTCTTTGCCACTGAATTATGCAGTGAAATGGTATGGGTGCACTGTGTGTGTATGTGTGTGTATGACTGTATGCGTGCATGTGTGTTCATGAGAGGGACAGTGATGCCTACAGCACAGTATGTGTATGCTAGCACAAAGCAGCCTCATAAATGTCCTCAGTCTTCTAAGAATAATGCATGCATTTTGAGAGATATGGAGGATTAACATATACCTTCCTCTGGAAAGTAGACACTGTTGGAAGCCAGCCAGTGTGTGAATGCAATATAATTTTGAAGAGAGTTGGGCCTGGAGCACTTTATAGAAAGCTGTGGAAAATGCAGTTTTAGCCCCTTTTGCTGTGCGATGCATCAGTTTGTTTTCCTTCACGCCTGATCGCTTCAGCCAATAATGGCGTCCACGGTCTGCTGCACAGAAATCAGCTCAGATCTATAGCGACAGTCACTAGGCTCAGATGACGGCTGGGCTGGCTGAAAATGTCTTTCTGAAGAGCAGTAAAAAAGAACTCCACGCAGAATTCCACTTCAAAAGAATAATAAATGTCTGTGTGTGTGCGTGCGCTTGTGTGTGCGTGTGTGCGTGTGTGCGTGTGTGTGTGTGTGTGTCTGTGTGTGTCTGTGTGTGTCTGTGTGTGTCTGTGTGTGGGGTTGGTGTCTTCAGATCCTGGAGGCTATTATGGAGGTGATGAAGACTCTTCTGGAGGTGTGTCAGTCTCCTGAAGAGCACGACAAAGGTGATTACCCATAATTCATCAGTCAAATATCATTATTATTAAGCTGTTAAGTTAAAATGTCAGACAGTGTGTTCTTGACCTGAAGCAAATAATCGTATAGGAGATAAAGATGTGTCAAACTCAGCCAATCCAATGCAAAGGAGTGTGCTCAAATTCGGTCTCCTAGGGGGCCGTTGTCCCCTACTTCTTCTTCTCATTTTGTGGTGTTTGCACAAGAAGTGCGCTACCGCCGTCTTCAGCACTAAGGGAACTGCATTGATTGTCAACCTTGATACTCCGAAGGTCTCCTAACCGAAGGTCACCTAAAGGGGCGTTCAGCCGATATCACATAGATGCCGGAAAAGAATGAGTCTGAAGTATCTTTCTCTCTATATGATTATTTGCCTGAAGTGTTTGTTTCTTACACCTTCCTCTGCCTCACCGTCTCTCATTTGTGCTATTGTGATTCGATGTGTTGTGTTTTTGACAAGACGGAGAGCAGGTTAAGATTTAAAAGAATTTTCACCACTTTCTTGCTGGTAGTACTCATTTAAACTATTAACCATCATATTTGATTTGGTTGGGTACCACAAAACATAATATTATATGATAAAGTGGCAGTTATTCTTTCCCCATAAAGCAGTGCAGGACAACACGTTGGGGGAGTCCCCAATGTGACATCAATAATTTCTTAAAAAAATTTTTTTTCTCTCTCTCTCTCTCTCTCTCTCTCTCTCTCTCTCTCTCTCTCTCTCTCTCTCTCTCTCTCTCTCTCTCTCTCTCTCTCTCCTCATCTCCCTCAATCCCCCTGTTCTCCAGTCTACCTGTGCAGGTACGTGGTTCCGAGTCTGCTCGGCGTGACTCGTGCGTTCGGCCGCTACAGTAACGGAGGTGAGCCGCTGCTGTCCCAGCTCTTCCCCAAGGGGGCGCCGGAGGCCCCCCGCGTGGCCGTGGAGGTGGAGGGCGTGCGGCGGCGCTCCTTCAACGACTTCCGCTCCATCATGCCCAGCGCCCTGCTCACCGCTTACCAGAGCGACACGCTCAGGCGCAAGAGTGCCACGCTCTCCGAAGCCATGCAGGTACATTAGAATAACACTATCATTACACTGCATTACATTGCATTACATTACAATGCATTATGCAGGTACATTAGAGTAACACTACCGTTACACTGCATTACATTACATTACATCACAATGTGCCATGCAGGTACATTAGAATAACAATACCATTACACTGCATTACATTACATTACATTACAATGTGCCATGCAGGTACATTAGAGTAACACTACCGTTACACTGCATTACATTACATTACATTACATTACACACCCTGAAGCCATGCAGGTACATTAGAATAACAATACCATTACACTGCATTACATTACATTACATTACAATGTGCCATGCAGGTACATTAGAGTAACACTACCGTTACACTGCATTACATTACATTACAATGTGCCATGCAGGTACATTAGAGTAACACTACCGTTACACTGCATTACATTACATTACATTACATTACATTGCACACTCTCCGAAGTGATGCAGGTACATACCGGTAAGATAAAGCATTGTGCAAAGACAACATATCAGTTGTTAAAGGGACACTGTGCAGGAAATGGTCAAAAAAGGTACTGCATCTATGCTGCTCATTGAAACTGGGCTGCCTATTGCCACATTTTAATTTTACATGAAAGTTTACTGCGGATCCGGATCCGGCAGGATAATAGGTTTTTTCACAGGATCCGGATCCGGTTCCAAGAAAAGCCGAGGCTTTTCAGTCATATTAGTTTTAGCCAACGTGATAAAAAGGGTCCACGTGTGCGAGTAGGCTATGTGTTTCAACCCTTTCGTAGGATCCGGTATCCGGTTCCGGATCCGGCAGGATCTTAAGCAGTGGATCCGGTATCCGGCAGGATCCTAAAAATCAGGATCCGGTGCATCTCTACTTAGTAAGTTTACTAAGCTATTTTTGGAAATTCAAAATGGCGGACCATGGAGAAGATCCCCCTTTTCATGTATGAAAAGTGCAATTTTTCCAGTCATAATGAATACTTAGAATTTCATGGTGGTGGTAAGTATTCATGAAAAGGGTAACATTAGTGAATCGGTAGCATGAATTCTGGAAATAAACAACTAAAAATGTCACACAGTGTCCCTTTAAGTCAAGCAGAATTATTGTTTTGAGGAAAATACTGCTCATTAAAATGTTCACCCTTGCAACAAATCCCCCAAAACGTTGGGACTAGGCCAATAAAATGTGTTTTTAAGTTGGATAAGACTAAAGGAGGAGACTTACCAGTTAATTACTTGGACTGATGGCTTGACTCAACTGTGTGTGTGTGTTGTGCGCTTGTGTCCTCATAGGCCAGCCCAGAGAGGTCCGCTGCATCCCCCTGTTCCCCCACCACTCCTGGAGCACACTACTTTGAAGGTACACACACACACACACACACACACACACACACACACACACACACACACACACACACACACACACACACACACACACCACTTCCATTTGACGGGTCACTTCAAATTCCTCCGTAAAAGTCCTCCACGGGCCGTACTATGAACGC
>NC_085859.1:41279973-41284973 GCF_034702125.1 Engraulis encrasicolus | reverse complement strand
GCCGCATGGGGAGCAGTGCGGTGGGACGGTACCATGCTCAGGGTACCTCAGTCATGGAGGAGGATGGGGGAGAGCACTGGTTGATTACTCCTCCCACCAACCTGGCGGGTCGGGAGTCGAACCGGCAACCTCTGGGTTGCAAGTCTGACGCCCTAACCGCTCACCCATGACTGCCCATTTTAGCTGCTCTTAAAGGGATGGGAAACACTTTGATGCACACAACATTACCGTAGCTCAAAAATATGAAGAATTATACAATTCTAAAATAACACAGCATACCTATTCAGAAGTTCTCTATAGTTCACCTAATGGTTGATCCGGCAGTTTGTTATATAATGAAAACTGGTGCAAAGGTCTATCTGATTAGCCACTAAATAGGGCCCCTTATTACAGGACGATTAACTACTGTGCATGCTACAGAGTGATTGCACAGTGTTTGGCATTCTCCCCCATACCATAACACAATGGTCTTCAATTATTTTTCTCCAAGAGCCAGATTATGTAGAGCAAGTGAGGCTGCGGTCCAAACCAACGCCCCAACCCAATGAGAAACAAGTTAGGTGTCTGAACAGAGAATAGATTTTTGCTTGTCCATTTTCCCTTTTTGTCAGTCTCTATTATGAGACATTAAACGACCTAACTCTCTGTGAATGCTTTGGAGAGATACGACCTAATGAATTTTTAGTGATCAGAAATCAGACACATTTATGTTTTCATTTGCTCTGACCTCGTGACGGGCCAAATGTTTGCCATGCCCCATCTTTATCTCTCCCCACTCACTCACTGCCAGTGCCATAACCTTCACTATCCTGTCAAATAAAGGCAAAAAGCCCCAAAAAATACATGTTTAAAAAGGTTGAGAACCACTGCTCTAATATGAAGACCAAATGCCTTCCTGATGGCAGTGTGGTGGACCCAGACTAGTTCTTCAGTGGTTATGCACATACTGTATTCGCATTTCTGGCAAATCTCAGTTTCTTTTGTTTCAGACATGTAAACGTTTTTATCTTTTACCTGACATGATTCCACGGTGAGACTTCCGTCTTCATCAGAGGGTCACATGGATGTTGAAGTGTCACGTGCTTTAAAACAGCTGATGTTTTGGAGGTGTGACCTTCCTGTCAATATTGACAGGCTAGTGGTCACACCTCCTGCTGTTAGAGTTGTGGCCTCGGGATGGTGGTCCTCCAGGTGTGAGACAGCATGTATGCCCCCTCAGCACGTCACACTTCAAAATCCATCTCTGATGAAGATGGGAGTCTCACTGTCGAAACATCAGGTCAGGTAAAAGATAAAAACGTTCACATGTCTGAAACAAAAAAAAAACGGAAAGATTTGATATAACTCTGACATTATGAGCGTCATACATTTCTAGCAGTTCTATATAGTAAGAATCTACTCTGCTTGTTGTATACTGTGCTGTGTTGTGCAGGTTCCTACCTGCCTGACGGTAGTGCGCCGGATCCAGACTACTACTTCACTACAGTCAGCTCCAGCTTCTCCGTCTCGCCGCTCTTCATCGGGGCCAGCGGACGAGAGATCTCCACGCCCCTCGAACTGCTCCGACAGCTGCTAGACCTGGTATGGGAACATACACACACACACACGCGCACACACACACGCACACACACACACACACACACACACACACACACACACACACACACACACACACACACACACACACACACACACACACACACACACACACACACACACGCATGCACACACGCATGCACACGCATGCACACACGTGCACACAGATACATGTAGATCTCCACAACCCTGGAGCTGATTAGACACCTGCTAAGCCTAGTACGGAAACACACACACACACACACACACACACACACACACACACACACACACACACACACACACACACACACACACACACACACACACACACACACACACACACACACACACACACACACACACACGCGGTATAGACACGCGGTGGTGCACTACAAAATGGTCTACTTATGTATAAGAAATTGCTGGTGCATCCCATATACTTTTCTCCTTCCCTCTCACTTGTCTCTCATCTGCAACCAGAACACTTGGTCACGACATGACAATATGAGAGCAGTTGTATAACTATTACACACTGCACTGCACTGCACTGAGTGACTCATACGGACAGGACAATATCTTTTTACTAACATGCTACCCACTATCCGATCAGAATCCAGTAGTGTGTGTGAGCGTGCGAGCGTGCGTGCATGCGTGCGTGTGTGTGTGGGTGCGTGCGTGCGTGCGTGCGTGCGTGCGTGCGTGCGTGCGTGCGTGCGTGCGTGCGTGCGTGGGTGCGTGCGTGGGTGCGTGCGTGCATGCGTGCGTGTGTGTGTGGGTGCGTGCACGCACGCTCGTGCTGTGAGCTGGTGGATGGCTGATTGTACTCAAGCGTGTGCTATATGTTTTATGTGCAGGCTGTGTTAGGTTTTTACGTATTTGCGTATTTATGTAAGCTGCCAGACACCTTAGTTTCCTTTGGAATTAATAAAAGAAATCTTCTCTTCTCTTCTCTTCTCTTCTCTTCTCTTCTCTTCTCTTCTCTTCTCTCTTCTCTACTCTTCTCTTCTCTTCTCTTCTCTTCTCTTCTCTTCTCTTCTCTTCTCTTCTCTTCTCTTCTCTTCTCTTCTCTGCTCTTCTCTGCTCTTCTCTGCTCTACTCTACTCTACTCATTGTCTCTGTGTTTTCCACAGGTCAAGCGTTTTGTCTCCGAGCCCTTGTTGAAGACTCTGGACGCCACCCTCACAGAGGTTTCTGAGGTAGGTGTATGACAGACAGACCTCCGTACACTAATTGAGCATTACAGAATATGGCAGTGAAAACACAGTTGACACACATCATGCATGATAACCAATATTAATTATGACTTTGATATCCTGGCAGAGGCTTATTTATTTACTTTGTTTGATTTCAAGAAACTGCACACACGTGTTGTTAGATGATGTGGTGGTTTATTGCCAATGATATGCCAATCTTCAAGACACGAAAACAGGGAGATTAAACAATTTTTCTCCAGTTGTTATTTCCTGAAGATGAAACCAATTACTTTCTCAAGTGATGAAAACAGGGGAAAGAAGTGTCATTTGCTTCTTTAAGCATTACATGCCAGGGCTGGTTGACTGGGCTGGTTATAAGCCCTCGCTTGATTAGATGCATCAGTGATGGATGGATAGATGGATGGATGGATGGCTGTCCCCCTCCCTCCCTTAGCCCCCCATATCTCTCTCTCTCTCTCCCTCTCTCTCTCTCTCTCTCTCTCTCTCTCTCTCTCTCTCTGACTGCTTCACTCTCTGATTTCTCTCTTTTTTTCTATCTCTTCCTTCCTCCTTTCCTGTTTCTCTCTCTCTTTCTCTCTCCCTCTCTCTCCCTCCTTCCCTCCCTCTTCTGGCTGTGTAAAGTGTTATGTGTCAGCGCGGGGGTGCAGCAGTGATCCGGCTGTCCTGTCCTTTCCCTCCTGTTGTAATTAGGGGGCTGTGAGCATGTGATTATTATGCCCACTCACTCTCTCCCTCCCTTCCTCGCTCACTCGCTCCCTCTCTTCCTCACTCCCTCCCCTGCTCCCTCCCTCCCTCCTTCGCTCCCTCTCTACCTCACTCCTTCTCTTCCTCTGTACCTCGCTCCCTCCCTCCCTCCTTTGCTCCCTCGCTCCCTTGCCCAGGCAGTGTCCTGCTGCTGCTGCTGCTGCTGCTGCTGACAGCGGCCTATTAAGCCATCATAACCCCCTCAGGAGGGCTGGGCACGGACACCGCATGGCTCCCAGCAGTGGCACAGATGTGTGTGTGTGTGTGTGTGTCTTCGTGTGTGCGTGCTTGCGTGCGTGTGCAGGCGTGTGTGTGTGTATACGCAGGCGTGTGTTTGTGTGTTTGTGTGTGTGCGCGTGTGTATGTGTGCGTGTGCGTGCGTTAGGCATGTGTTAGTGTTTGCACGTGTGCACACGGGGTGTGAGTGACAGAGCGAGTGTGTGTTTGTGACATGGTGTGGCTGCGCTGCACTTAGGGTGCTAATGTGGGTCTGTGGTGTCCTCGGGGAGCGCTTGCTTGCAGCTCTGTTGCTAAGAGAATATTTTTGTAGGCGCTACTGTACATTGGCTTCGCTATACGGCACGGTGGTACATTGATATCACGTCTGTGGTTTTTCCCTGTCCCTATCACGCACTCTCTCTCTCCCCATATTTTAATTTTATCAGTAAGGTTCCTAGATACAGTACCTATCTATTGCCTATTTTCCACTGCCGTTTTTCTGGTAGGTCTACAGCTCGTCAATGAAAGTCAATGGATCCGTGTAGCATGCTACAATGCTACACGGATCCATTGACTCACTAACTTAGCGTCATATTCCCTTTTTTAACTTGTCTTAAAGCAAGACAACGCTGAACTTGAAACACTTTACCACCTTTACAAACCCCAACTAACAATTTTAACTGTATTAAGCCCCAAAATAGTGGCATACCCCTTTAATCATAAAGCAAAAAGTGGCGGCTGTGTTATTCTGTGTTGAGGTGTAGGCCTTCCAGAAAATCGGCAGTGGAAAAGAGGCATAGGTCTCTATGCCCATAGCTTTCTCTCCTTATGGATGTGCTCTGCTGTTGTGTGTCTCTGTCCATGTTAGTTAGGGATGTGTGATGAAGCGGTCTGCACACTGTGTATTAACTCCAAAAATACATTATTTCATTTAAACATATGGCAACGTTTCGATCCAACAGAGGGATCTTCCTCAGTTAGGGATGTGAAAAAACAAATTACTATCTACTCTGTTTGCAATGCAATAAAAAGTATTGAATCATGAATCATCATAGTCACTCTGTAAATCTAATCTGTTGGCTAATTGTTCCCTATTCCATGTGTATGGGAGAAGAATGACAAATATGCATTTGTGTTGCATTCCCCACCTACCCAGCTCAGCTCCAGCTAATGGCACCACTCTTTCACTTTAACAGTTTTGACTTTGGTTGTTGGCATGACAACTGTTTTCCCCTGTCCCTGTCA
>NC_085859.1:41267473-41274973 GCF_034702125.1 Engraulis encrasicolus | reverse complement strand
TGAGAAGCTGCAGTCCAAGACGTCCAGCAAGGTCATCATCGCCCACATGCCCCTCCTCATCTGCTGCTTACAGGTAGGGCTGCACGATTAGCCTAGCAAGCCAGCCTAAATGTCAGATTAAATGTGAATATTTAGTCTGGCCCCGATCAATGAGACATCGGAAGATTGTTCATGGGAACAACCCATTGTTTTTCAAACAGTGTCTGTGCCTATTGGCCAATGCTTTGTTGCCACTCCCTCAAAACACTGTCTGCTTTGCTTCCAAAGATACAAATCTCCTGCATTGTGATTGGTCTGCCAGACCTTATCCCAGGAAAAAATAAGTTAGGACACTGGCGGATGGGCCTAGTTGAGTAGGCCACTGCAAGATATCAGAAAAAAAAACGATACTCGATAACAGCATGCAATACCTCAGTAACAATATTTAAATGTTATTTAGAACACAGACACACACACACACACACACACACACACACACACACACACACACGCGCACGCACACACACACGCACAGACGCTTGTGCACACAGAGATACTTCTACAATTCAAAGTGGTGCACCGTTGGCATTTTCTTTCTGATTTATGGAACCGTTTTCAGACAGTCAGCCTTGCTAAAAACGAACTCAATGGCTCATATTCATGCTCCATGTAGTGTGTGCGTGTGCGTGTGTTTGCGTGCGTGCATGTGTGACTGTCCGTGTGTGAATGTGCAGGCAGGCATTCATTTGCTTGCTCGTTCATCTGTTTGTGAAGTGGAGTTTTGCAGCGTGATCAAGGAAGGACCACTTCAAAAATACTCACTACTAGGGCTGCATGATATCAGGGAAAAAAATCGATACACGATAGCGACATGCAATACCTCGATAAGGATATTTAAACGATATTTAGAACTATAGCCGAGTGTTTTTCTTGTCTCTAATTTGTCTGTCTTTGTGGGGGGCGTGACTTTGGTCATGGCGGGCTTCTTGCGCATTTGTTCATATTCAGCTAGAGGTTGGACTGCACGGGTTCAATTCCCACCCTTACCAATTCTTTCCTCCCTAGTTCCGGCACACATTGCTCCAGGGACTGCATGTCGCTTTGGATAAAGGCACAAGCTAATGTGTCATGTAATAATGTAACTCAGCACTCATTACATTACATTACACTTATCTGACACTTTTGTTCAAAGTGACTTGCAATGAGCCATTTGGGGTTAGGTGCCTCGGTCAGGGGCACTTCAGCCATGGATGGAGATGTAGGAAGAGGTGGGATTCAAACCTACAACCCTTTGATCTCAAGTCGACCATTAAGCCACGGCTATACACTCACACGCCGATGAGCATGGCCGGTCAGGACTCGGGTCATTTTTAGACGAATTATACCGCACTCCTGATTGAGAGGTGCCAAACACATTTGAAAAATAATAAAAATGTTGTTCTAATTGCCAAGCTTTCGGTCAAAGGCCTTCCTTCCTCGGGGTACAAACACAACGGGCACAAACTGGAGTTGTGTCTGTGCCCTGAGGAAGGCCTTTGACATAGAGGTGAGGCCAAAGGTCAAATGTCACAGGTACTCTCAGCACTGATGCACTGCTGAGCGCGTCAAGGATAGATCAAGCATCCATCTTAGTCTCAATAGAACATCTCTGCTTAAACCACGTCACTGCCTTGAACACGCCTGTAGGTGCCCAACGCGTTCCGCCTGCCCGATCCGTTCCCTTATGACTTTGATGTTTTAAATGTTTATTTTGCAGCCGCCAGAACATTTAAGTCACAGTTAATACTTTAATTTTTATAATTATTTATTTATAACCTATATTATTTTTTTACATCAAATGCGTTTGTCGCTGTAAATAACGTGATATTGTGCTCTGAATAGTCAGTTGGTTAGCTGACCAGTTGGTGACCTTATTTAGCGTTTCTGTAACGGTTATTTACTATTATAAAACAGACCGTTTAAAACGCAAACTTCCTCCTGCAAAATAAACACTTAAAACGAGAAAGTAAAAATTTAACGGAACAAATCAGGCAATTTCTCTTCCGTATACGTCATACTGCGCATGTGCAGTGTGCAAAGGGAACGGATCGGGCAGGCGGAACCCGTTGGGCACCGACAACGCCTCTACCCAGAGATGCTCATGGTTCCCGGCAAAGTGGGTGGAGTTCCCCTGCCATGGCGAACTCGGATTGTACCTGAACAAGCTCTTTTCCTGAGCAAGTGTAGCAGAGCTGAAGGAGTTGCGTCACTGCAAGGCTGGAGCCTGGGTACTGGGTCCCCATTCAGCATACTGATTGCAAAATGAGAAAATGACCTTTAAAGTGTTTTGCAAAGCCACAAGCACATTGCAAGGATGGGAGGGTCGATTTAGGCCGTTTCCCAAAGTCTAGTGTGCATCCTTCGAAGTGTGTCAGCCTTCATAATCACGCCCGGTGATTGGATACTCTTTGGTGAACTCTGCAGAGTATCCAATCGCTGGGCGTGACTAATTAGGCTGACAGACTTCCAAGGCTCATACACTTGACATTGGAAAAATAGTATATGATTTGGAACCCTAGAGTCAGCCTCATGGGTATCCTTAACTCTGCCCCTCTGAGGCACACGTGAGCTGCATGACAAATGTCAACCATCACAGCTATTTTTTCACTCAGCTGAACGTGTCAGGGGTAGATGAAATGTCAAAGGTGACAGATTCTGTCAGCACTGATGCACTAGACTAGTGTGTGGGTCACGAGCCAACCTCACAGGCACACTGTTGTGCATGTCAGGGCCAAAAGGTCGCAGCTAACTGTCAGGAGCAAGTGACATGCCGGTAATGATATATGTGTACAATGAGGTCTCCCTTATTAGTGCAACATGTGGTAGAGGGCCATTCAAAACGATCTCTCTCTTTCTCTCTCTCTCTGGCTGCCTGTGTGTCTGTCTGTCTGCTTGCCTGTCTGTCGGTCTGCCTGCCTGCCTGTCTTCCCATCTTCCTGTCTGTCTGTCTGTCTATGCGTGTGTGTCTGTCTGTCTGCCTTTCGGCCTGTCTGTTTATCTGCCTGTCTGTCTGCTGTCTGTGTGTGTCTGCCTGTGTGTCTGCCTGTGTGTCTGTCTGCCTGTCTGTCTGCCTGCCTCTCTCTGTCTGTCTGTCTGTGTGTCTGTCTGCCTGCCTGTGTGTCTGCCTGTCTGTGTGTTTCTGCGTGTCTGCCTACCTGTCTGTCTGTCTGTCTCCCTGCCTCTCTTCCCATCTGCCCGTCTGCGTGTCTGTCTGTCTGCCTGCCTGTGTGTCAGGGTCTGGGTCGTCTGTGTGAGCGGTTCCCTGTGATCGCCCACTCTGCCACCATGTCTCTGAGGGACTTCCTGGTTGTGCCCTCGCCCGTACTGGTCAAGCTCTACAAATACCACAGCCAGTACAGCACAGGTCAGCACATACCTCCGCCACAACACACACACACACACACACACACACACACACACACACACACACACACACACACACACACACACACACACACACACACACACACACACACACACACACACACACACACACAGATCAGCACATACCACCGCCACAACACACACACACACACACACGCACGCGCACACACACACACACGCGCACGCACACACACACACACACACACACACACACACACACACACACACACACACACACACACACACACACACACACACGCGCGCATAAATGCTATTCTGTTGAATATCAGGTGTTGTAGTTACAAAACATTTCCACTTTTGATATTTAATATTTGTAAACTGTACAGTGGTTGATGACGTGGTATTTTATATATCTGTCTGATTTAGTGTAGCAAAAAATGTATAAATTCTGTCCTGAACTCACATGTTTCCAGTTAGTATCAGTCATTGTATCAGAGTGTTGGTGTGAGTCTGTGCACATCATTTGCAAACACGATCTACTCTTCCCTACAAAGGCAAAGTGCAGTAACTAAGCCAACATGGACACTGAGAAAAGGGCCCTCAAAGCCTTGG
Source organism: Engraulis encrasicolus (assembly GCF_034702125.1). NCBI lineage: Eukaryota > Metazoa > Chordata > Actinopteri > Clupeiformes > Engraulidae > Engraulis > Engraulis encrasicolus. The sequence goes on along the minus strand of NC_085859.1, from coordinate 41,270,998 downwards.
TATTAGATCGGATGTTGCAGTTACTCAAATATGACGTAGCAGTATCTCCAAAACGGGACACATTTGGACTATACGGCTTTGTCACATTATAAAGGAGGCGTTATGAGGACCATTTTCAGTCTAGACTCAATTATGACAAAATATGTAGTTACTGCAAACAAAAGGGTAGTTCCTCGCGCTTCTGCTTTATCATCTGGTGCATCGACGGGAGAGAGGCAGGAAATCTTCACTTGAAGGACAACACCGGAGCAGCACAGATGTAATTCTTTGTGTTTTTTATTCAAGTGCACAACATGACTAACGTTTCGATGGTTAGACTCTGATGAAGATGGTGTAACCATCAAAACGTTAGTCATGTTGTGCACTTGAATATTAAACACAAAGAATTACATCTGTGCTGCTCAGGTGTTGTCCTTCATGTGTAGTTACTGCACTTTGCCTTTGTATGACAGTACTGTTGTCAGTCAGCTTGCTGATGGATGTTTTAGGGCCTGATTGACATGCTGTGTGTCCTGTCCTTGTTCAGGGGGCGGGGAGATCAAGATCAGCGTGACCAATGAGCACTCCCAGTCCACCTTCAACATGCTCTCCGGCAGGAAGGAGCAGTCCTCCATGTACGAGCAGCTCAGGGACATCTGCATAGACAACGTCTGCAGGTAAACAACAACAACAACAACAACAACAACAGCAACATCAGGACCCCGTTTCTCTAAAGCATTGTTGCTAATCAGTTAACAACTTTGTAGGTTTCCAATGGGAAATTGCATTTGCAACCAAATAAGTTGCTAACTTAGTTAGCAACGACGCTGTCGAGAAACACACTCCAGTGTAAATAAAAAACAGGCAAATGATAGTATTAATAATCATGCATTTTTATTTATAAGCACCGTTCAAAACATTCTTGGGACACTATACAAAGATAAACAATTGTTAAAAACAAAGCACATTTAAAGCTCAGAGAATGTAAACACACGCCCTGGGTCATTTCCCATCCCTACCCCAACAGGCTACGTAGTACTTAACCGCGGGCGACCCAGGTTCGAGTCCCCACCCCTCCCTACCACTCATTTCCTGTCTCCACTCACACCGTCCTGTCAGAATAAAAGGCGAAAAATATTGAATAAAACATTCAAACTATGAATGTGTAACAGAGGCCAACTATCAGAGTGTCGCGTGGAACGTTAGTAAACCTCCCTCCTGAAGCCTCAATATAGTGTGGTAGCGTTGGGCTATCGGACCTGACCTCCCATTCCCGAACCGATGCAGTTGACTAGGTGGCAGGTTCGCGGCCCCGAGGGGGACGAACTGTGCAGGAACACCTCGGTCACAAATGCACAGTCACAACATTACAAAACCTGCTGAATTGCAGCAAATACAGCAGGAAACAGCCTAGCGCAGCCAGACCCGTACAGCAGCAAATTCAATTTGCGGTCGCTAGGGGCGTCTAGATTTCTAGGCTAGCAGGAAACAGCATTGTGTAAACATTCAAGCAGTATAGCGAGAGTTACAACAAAGTTACAGCATTGCAAAATCTGCTGAATTGAGTGGTGCACATTTTCAAATGATTTGCAACAATGGTTATGATTGATCATTACATTGATCAACTGACATTTTGTATTGTCCCCATCATATGGTACAAAACACAGACTGATGAAGATCGGACACAGACTCTAATTGAATGAACAGAGAGGGTAAAATCCATGCCATAGATTTCTTAATTAAATCTGTGCGTGCGTGCGTGCGTGCGTGCGTGCGTGCGTGCGTGCGTGCGTGCGTGCGTGCGTGCGTGTGTGTGTGTGGTCGTAGTAATGTATTGATCCTGTGTTGCCAGATGTCTGAAAGCGGGCCTGATGATGGACGATGTGATTGTGGAAGCCTTCCTGGCCAGCCTCTCCAATCGACTCTACATCTCACAGGAGAACGACAAGTAATGCCACACACACACACACACACACACACACACACACACACACACACACACACACACACACACACACACACACACACAGGAGAACGACAATAATAACACACACACACACACACACACACACACACACACACACACACACACACACACACACACACACACACACACACACACACACACACACACACACACACACACACACACACACACACACACACACACACACACACAGCTAAATAGCAGTCTGTCACATGTCACATTGTCAATTATGTCAATGTGTTATTTATACACCATGACATTCACCAGACACCCCACACCCCACACACACACACACACACACACAGGTGAAACATGTACACATACACACACATTGATAAACAGCAGGCTGTCACACATTGTCTACCCACAAATTCCGTCAATGTGTTATTTATACAGTGTGACATTCACAGTCATCGGCACCATACCACACACACGTGTGCACGCACACGCACACGCACACGCACAGGAACACACGCACACACACACACACACACACACACACACACACACACACACACGTGTGCACGCACACGCACACGCACACGCACAGGAACACACGCACACACACAACATGCTTCAGTGTTTACAGCCGATCTCATTTGAAAAGCCAGCTGCTCTCTGAGGATGCTGATTACGCATTCATTTGGTGCTGGGCCCCCAGTCACTGTCTGTTCCCATGGTAACCACTACCAGTTGGCGCACAAAATCCCAGCAGTCGAAATGTTCCCTTGTTTTTATTTTCCATGTTGATTCACTACACTTTTTTAAAGGTGCACCATGTAAGATTGTGGCCAGGGTAGGTATTGCAACTATGCTGCTCATTGAAACTGTGCTGTCTACTGCCAAATTTGCCAAAGTAAAGTAAGTATTTCAGCTAAAAATGCCTATTTCTGGACATTCAAAATGGCTCCATGGAAGGGGGGGTACATGTGTGAGAGGAGGGATGCAGGGACTGTTTTTCCACGTTGGTGTACAGTATGTGTGACATGGTTGAATTTCTCTCACCGCTTTGAAATTGGAGATGGCAAGTGAAATGGATAATGGATCAATTATGGGACCACTATGGAACAATAAGCACTGTCTGCTGTTTTTGCTTCTCTCTTAAAGCCCTTTAGACAGACATTCTATTATACAGTGACCTGTTGGTCTGCTGTGGGTGGCCAACTGCACTAAGCCTCTAACCCCATCTGCTTCAGAGCCATGGAATTCAGGGGTACATTTCTCGAAACCATAGTTACTAACTTCGTTAGCTACTTTGTTGATTGCAATGCATTTTCCCATTGGCAACTACCCAAGTTGCTAACAACTACGCCTTTGAGAAAAGCACCCCAGAGTTGTGAGAACCGGGATACAGGAAGTCGCTTGGTGACATGATTCACACAGTTTTACATTCTAGCAGCGGCTTCCTTTTCGCTAGAGACTAACACAGAACCACTACATAACAAGCAAAGATGATATAAAAATGAATTGAAATTAATTTCAATGACCTGAACTGCATTTGGTTTGGTTTGGTTTGGTTTATTTATGGGTATAGCAAAGACAATGGATATCCAAGGGAT
>NC_085859.1:41262892-41267373 GCF_034702125.1 Engraulis encrasicolus | reverse complement strand
TTTTTTTTTTTTTAGTTTTCCTCATTTGCTGTGGAGTGGCCGTGTGCTGAAGACCATGCTGGACATCCTGCAGACACTCTCATTGTCTCTCAGTGCCGTAAGTATCATTTAGAGCAGTGGTTCTTAACCTTTTTTCTTAACGCACCCCCTTGCCTGTGCTGAAGAGAAGTCGCGCACCCCCAACCCAAACTTCTACATGTGTATACATACTAAAAATGATTTTAAGTGATTAATTGCAATAATTCTAGCTTGGGTAATTAGTCAATACCTTATGACTTTAAATGGGCACCAAACATGTTTTAATTTTGTCTTAATTTGAACTTAATATAATGTTCCCAACCAAAATTTTGGTGGCAACCTCAACATAATCAAAATCCCGTGCACCCCCTGAAATCTCAGGCGCACCCCCAGGGGGTGCCCGCACCCCAGGTTAAAAACCACTGATTTAGATGAAAAGAATGCAATGGACACAACATGAAACAGTAAACACATAATGAAGAATGGTAAATTGACTGCATTTATATGGTGCCTTTCCACTCCTTTGAGCCCTCAAAGTGCTTTACATTATATGCCTCGCATTCACCATTCATTCTGACATTCACACACTGGTGGCAGTGGCAGCCATGCAGGGTACCACCCTGCCACCACGAGCAACTTGGAGGTTAAGTGTCTTGCTCAAGGACACATCAATGGGGTCAGCCAGTGCGGGCTCCAACCTCGAACCTTTGGCTTGCCTCTACCACCTGAGTCACCATCGCCCCACTAGTAGAAAACTACTTCAGATTACAGAAGTAGAAAACTACTTCATGACGTCTATCTTGAACACGGCAAACACATCCATCTCTGTCACCACTGTTAATCCAGAACAGAGCAAACCATCACCCCTTCTCTCATTCATGACCTATTTACTCAATCAATATCTAGGCTGGCCCAGACCTGGGAAATCTGAGGCAGGCCTATTCAGTTGGAGGCCCCAGTGCCATATCCGGCCCTTGCATGGCAAGGTTCTGGCCCGCCACAAGGTCTGAACAAAATGAAAACGTATGCTTTTGGACACTCTTAATGAATACAAATGATTTTTATTGTGCAGGACATCCACAAGGATCAACCGTATTATGACATCCCAGACACGCCCCATCGCATCACCGTCCCAGACACCCACGAGGCGCGAGAGGTGAGGACCCAGGCCGCCAATCAATTTGTGTCATTGTCATGGTTTGTGTCATTGTCATGGTTTGTGTCAATTACGACAAAACAGAGGTGGACATCCCAACGTTAGAAAGTAAAAGTCTGGCTATTGTGCTGCATTTTGCCAATTTTTTCATGCATATTTACTAATTAATAAACTAATATTAACTAGTATGACCAAAGTACAGTTAGTCTTTCATTTTTATGACTTCATAAAACAGGCAGCATTTCTATAAATTTAGTATTTCGACTTCAAAAATCAGTCCATCTTTTTTTGGGCTTGACTTGCTGTACTTAATAATGCCATTTAATTAGCTTTTTTTACTTGGTGAAAATGCCATTTTAAAAAATGAAACTTTAGAGGGTTTGCATCTGCACTCTTCATTTAAAATTTATATATATGTGTCCTATTGCATTATCAAGTCAAGTCAGCTGTTATTGTCAGTTTCTTCATATGCACAGGTCATACAAGGAAATTGAAATTACGTTTCTCTCGCTATACCATGAAAGGACATAGACATACACAGGATTGACATTTACAGACAAACATCGAAGTGCAAGACAGGACAAGTAACAGTATTGTATTCCTTGTGATCAGAGTATAGTGAAGGACTTTGCTGCTCGGTGTGGAGAGATCCTCAAGGAGGCCATGAAGTGGGCTTCCTCCGTCACCAAGTCCCACTTACAGGTGAGCCACTACTGCGTACAAGAGTTGGCTGCGTTCCCTGAGCCATAACACTTCAGTTCAGGTCAGTTCAGGTCAGAAGCTTTATTTGTCCCAGTATGGGCAATTATTGTGCAGTAGTAGTACTCCTCTCTCACACACACACACACACACACACACACACACACACACACACACACACACACACACACACACACACACACACACACACACACTTTTTTTCCTCCTATAAGAGCAGTCACACCACAGGACACCATAAAATGAACCTAAGCATTGTGTGACAGAAAGATTGCAATATGAAGACATATTAAGAGGTTAAGAGTGTTTCATTAATGTTACAGTCACACCGCAGGATATTTGACATACAGTGCCCTCCATAATTATTGGCACCCCTGGTTGAGATGTGTTAAAAGCCTTAAAATAAATTCAGTGTTTATTGCAGAGGAAAACTGTCACACTGAAAAATTTAGGAAAATGTAGCCTTCAACTCAAATGAATTGTAGGAAAATAAAAAAAATCCCTGACTAAAATATAATTCTTTTTCATTAAATCACCTGTTCCACAATTATTGGCACCCTTAACAATTCCCAGGAAATAAATATAATTGAAGCATTTCTGTCATTTCTACAGTAGTTTACAAAGTTTACCAGAGTATGTAGGAACATTTAATTAGTAATTCATCACTTCCTGTTTCCCTGGGGTATAAATATGACGTGACACCGAGGCCATTTCTCTTATCCACTCTTAAACATGGGAAAGACAAAGGAACACAGCATACAAGTAAGGCAGATGTGCGTCGACCTTCACAGGTCAGGCAGAGGCTACAAGAAGATTGCCACTCAACTGCAGCTGCCCATATCCACTGTGAGAGGAATAATTAAGAAGTTCAAAACAACTGGAACAGTGGTAAACAAGCCTGGACGAGGACCCAAGTTTATTTTGCCACCACGCACAGTGAGGAGGATGGTAAGAGAAATCAAAAGATCTCCAAAGCTCACTGTTACAGAATTACAACAAATGGTAGCATCCTGGGGTCACAAAGTGTCCAAATCAACCATCAGGCACTGACTACACGCCAACAAGCTGTTTGGGAGGCATGCACGGAGAAAACCATTCCTCACCCACAATCATAAACGCAAACGTCTGGAGTTCGCCAAGCGGTATTGGGGCTTCAACTGGGACCGTGTGCTTTGGTCAGATGAGACCAAGATTGAGCTTTTTGGCAACAAACACTCTAAGTGGGTCTGGCGTGCCACGAAAGATGCGCATGCTGAAAAGCACCTCATACCCACTGTGAAGTATGGGGGTGGGTCAGTGATGCTGTGGGGCTGTTTCGCTTCCAAAGGCCCTGGGAACCTTGTTAGGGTGCATGGCATTTAAATCAAAATCTGTTGCCCTCTGCCCGAAAGCTGAAGATGGGTCGTCACTGGGTCTTTCAGCAGGACAATGACCCTAAACATATGGCCAAATCTACACAGAAATGGTTCACCAGACACAAAATCAAGCTCCTCCCATGGCCATCTCAGTCCCCAGACCTCAACCCCATTGAGAACCTGTGGGGTGAGCTGAAGAGGAGAGTACAGAGGAGAGGACCCAGGTCTCTGGATGATTTAGAGAGATTCTGCAAAGAGGAATGGCTGAAGATCCCTCTTTCTGTCTTTTCCCATCTTGTGAAACATTATAGGAGAAGATTATGTGCTGTTTTGTTGGCAAAAGGGGGTTGTACAAAATATTAACAACAGGGGTGCTAATAATTGTGATACACATTATTTGATGTCAAATAATTATTTCTTTATGTGGGATTTTTTCCCCACTGAATAAATGCACTTGTATTGAAGGTTGGATTTTTCTCTTTTTTTCCATTAAGGTCCCATATTATTTAGAAAAAAATAATAATAATTGGAAGCTAAAAAACACATCTCAACCAGGGGTGCCAATAATAATGGAGGGCACTGTAGAAACCTTTACATAAATCTTAACAAAAATGTTTCTTCTCATCTAAGACTAATATGAAACATAATGTACCACATCTTCTTTCATTGACATATGTTTTTTAAAGGAAAAATAACAGTTTTGTAGGTTTTTAACCAATGTTACAAAAAAACAAGGCGTCACGTCTCCCACCCATGTATATTGTCATGCCCCCCCCCCCCTCTCTCCCCTGTTCAGGAGTATTTGAATAAGCATCAGAACTGGGTGTCAGGCCTGTCTCAGCACACTGGCTTGGCCATGGCCACAGAGAGCATTCTCAACTTCGCCGGATACAACCGCCAGAGCACTACACTGGGGGTGAGGAGAGAACACGCACGCATGCACACACACACACACACACACACACACACACACACACACACACACACACACACACACACACACACACACACACACACACACACACACACACACACACACACACACACACACACACACACACACGCACAGGCGCGCGCACACACACCAGTTCTGATGCTTATTCAAATACACAGATGTGCACAGAGGGGAAAGATACATGTGACTGTTGTCATGTATAGAGTGATGGAAGCTCAGTAGTAGACTTCACTCCACAGCACTCATGACTGGCTTGCTGTCACCATTAGAATATCGCAGA
>NC_085859.1:41250392-41257892 GCF_034702125.1 Engraulis encrasicolus | reverse complement strand
CCCTGGCCGCCTCAGAGGAGAGCCAGCCAGTGCCCCGCCCCCCGGAGGTCACGCCACACTGCCTCTGGATACAGGTGACGCCGACCATCATGACCTCGACCTGGCATTGTGGCTCTAGTTAGTTAGTTAGTAAGTTAGATAGTTAGTAAGTTAGTTAATTAGCTAGTTAGCTAGCTAGTTAGTTAGTTATACACTTTGTTTAGTTATACAGTAGTTATATACCCCATCTGGGGTCACGCCACTGCCACTGCTGGATACAGGTGCCGCCAACCACCATCATATCTACCTGGTATTGTGGCTCTAGCTAAGTAGTTAGTTAGATAATATTTAGTTAGTTGTTTAGTTATAGTTATATACTCTGAGGTCACTGCCTCTGGATACAGGTGACGACAGCCATCATAACCCCTACCTGTCATTGTGGCTCTTGTGTGTGTGTGTGTATTAAGGCTGTAACGATATTGCATCGAACCGAGGGATCGCGGTACGCAGACCCACGAACCCCTATCGCGAACCTTCCTCGCAGAATCGCGATGCGCCCTTTTAAACCCTCAGTCTAGAAAACAGCAGGATACAGGCAAATGCTTGCATATGCGCTTAATGCAAGTATATGCGCTCAAAGACAATTAGAAATGGGGCGCACACGACCGAGTAACACTTCCATTCACCCCTCTCTCCTGTAAAATGTTCCGTCCAACCAGCAGCATGTGCATTGGTTGTTATTCATTGCCTGAGCAACCTCCGCGACCGCGAGACAAAAAACTTGGGCAAACGTCGGAAGGTAAAGCACAGAAATGAACAGCAGACCAAGAAGGCTTTATCAAACGTGTGAAGATGTTTTTGATTCATGCATGTGTTGCACACTTAAATGAATGATTGTCCTCAAGTGTGTGTTGAGTTCTCCATGGGTTCTTTGTGGTTTATTTACATCTTTCTCAGGACAAAAACATACTGCTCACAGCATAACCGCTGCCTTCAAGATCACAACACAACTGTCACTTCTCAGTTACGTTCTTCTCGCGTGACCTAGTCACTGGCTACAGAACTCATAGCTGGTCTTATGATGCCATCTAGTGGCGAAAACGTGCAACAGCACGATTAAAGCAAAACAACTTCTGACAGGACAACAAAAAGACAGAGAATGAGAATCAGGGAATAATAAGGGAATAACAAAAAGACAAAAATGGGGGGTCCACTACACTCTCCCCTGCTAAATTAAATGGCGTCCCGACATTTCCCGCTTCAGTTCATACTGTTTTCAACAGTTTGATTGCTTTCAGGTTAAGAGTCCCAAGTTAAGACACATGTCTAATAACAGACATCACATAACATTTATCTCTAAGTTTCAAGATCATGTGTTCAATAGAGGAGGTCATTGTGCACTATGACCGCCATCCATTTCTCCGCAGTGTCCACGGGCATTCTGTCTCAGCTGGGAAAGGGATGACCTTTGACCTGGAGCAAGTCTGATCATGGAATCTAACACTTAACATGTTCAACATACTTAACATCTTATCACTTCTCTTACGTAAGAGTTTTTTTTCACAGTGTCAGTAATGATACTTATTTGTTACTTTCCTCCTACCAAGACTAATTCTTCTTCGAAAAAGCTAGTGTGATTCTAAGTGAACTGTCTCATCTCTTCTTCAACCATTCTTCATACATCACACACACACTGTCACACACACACACACACACACACACATCTTAAACTAGACTGCATGAATTTAACTCAAAGGTAAGTAACTCTATGCATTTTAAACTGACTTGAACTAAGTGTAGGCCGTCCTAGAGTGTCATGTGAGTGTTCTAGGTGCATATCTAATTCTGGAAGGATATGGTCTTGCAGGCGGTGAGGATGGTGGCGACACCTCTCTCTCTCCCTCAGGATCGGCCGGCTGGAAGGCTGGTGGCGACACCTCTACCTCTCCCTCTGGATCGGCCATCACTGTCTCTACTTCGCCTGGCTCCACCACTTGTTCCTCCTCACTCACTGGCTCTGCGATGCCATCTCCTTCCCCAGGTGCTGGTTCTGCTACCGGCTGATGTGGGTGGAACTCCATGGCCTCGGCTCTCAGGTCGCTCTGTCGCTCTGTGGGCCCCTCCTCAGTCCAGCCAGCGATGCCTCTCCAGTCATCCTCTTCCTGGTCAGATGAAGGCTCTGGTTCTGTGTGGCGTGTGGTCTTGGTTCTTTTCTTGTCAGTGTGTCCTTTCTCAACTCTTTTCTTCTCAGGTCTCTGTGTGTCGACCGGCAAGAAGTCACAGGGAAGCAGCAGGTTCCGATGAAGCACTCGAGTGCGGCCCTGGCCATCTTCTGGTTTTACTTCATACACAGGACTTTCCGGATATTTCCTCTTCACCACCACATGGACTTTCTCTTCCCAGAACGATCTCAGCTTACCAGGCCCACCCCTTTCTGTGAGATTTCGGATCAGGACTCTATTCCCAGGATGTAGCTCTGCTCCCTGAATCTTTCTGTCATAGAGTTCTTTTCCTCTTCTCCCACTAGCCTGGGCTGCCTTGTTGGCCAACTGGTATGCCTCCTCCATTCTGAGCTTCCATTTCCTTGCGTACTCCTCATGAGACACACTACCAGCGCTGTGTGGGATGCCGAACATGCTGTCTATGGGCAATCTGGGGTTACGGCCAAAGAGCAGAAAGTATGGGGCATATCCAGTGGACTCATTTCGGGTGACATTGTATGCGTGAACAACTTTGTCAAGGGAACTTTTCCAGTCGGCTTTGGCTTCATTATCCAGGTTACGCAGCATGGCCAGCAGGGTGCGATTAAAGCGTTCTACCTGACCGTTCCCCTGGGGGTGGTAGGGGGTCGTGCGTGAGCCTTGGATGCCACTGTACTTTTGGAGTTCAGCAAACAGTTTGTTTTCCCACTCTCTCCCTTGGTCATGGTGCAATTTAGCGGGGAAGCCGAATTTCAAGACAAAGTCTCCAAAGATTTTCTCAGCTGCTGTTCGAGCACTGTTGTTTTTGCATGCATACGCCTGGGCAAAGCGTGTAAAATGGTCCATGACCACTAGGATGTAATCGTATCCTCCTTTGCACTTCTCTAGATGGAGGAAGTCAACTGAGACCAGCTCAAAGGGGTATGTTGTCTTGATACTAGTGAGTGGCGCTCTTACTGCTCTCTGGGGTCTCTTACGCTTCACACAACTGCACACGTTGTTAATGTGGTGCTCTACATCTCTCTGCATGTGTGGCCAGAAGAAGCGCTCACGGACTAGATTGAGTGTTCGTTCAACACCTAAGTGACCCATCTCTTCATGTAACTGGTTCAGGATCAGGGGCCGAAACTTTGGTGGCATCACTAGTTGTGTTCGTGTAGATGTTTGGCGCCGGAGTACACCGTCAGCATGACACAACAGTTTAGCTTTCTCTCTAGCAAACACTGACAACTCACTGTGCACGTCAATGATCCTGGGCCACTGCTGCTGGATGACACACCGCTTCACCTGCTGTAGTAGGGGATCCTCCGCCTGTGCGGCCCTCAGGTCGTCTGGGGAGATCTGCGTGACGGTGTCATTCTGCCCTTCACTGCTCGCCGCCGTGATTGCTGTGGTTATGGCCAGTGGACACAGGAGCGGCTCTCTGTCTTCCTGCTGGATGGACAGACCTTTGGAGAAACTAGACAAGACTTCAGGCTGGATCTGCTGGGAACAGGTAAGCATGTAATTCTCTAGAGACATTCTGGATAGCCCGTCTGCATCAGAGTTAGACTTCCCTGGCCTGTACTTGATCGTAAATCGGAAGTCTGCTAACTCGGCCACCCATCTCAGCAGTGTTGCATTCAGTTTAGCAGTGGTAAGTACATATGTTAGAGGATTATTATCAGTATACACTACAAAGTTTGGAGTATAATACAAATAATCTCTAAATCGCTCACAGATGGCCCATTTCATTGCTAAAAATTCTAGCTTACCAGAGTGGAGATGGTAATTTTTCTCTGCAGCAGAGAGAGTGCGGGAGCCATAAGCAATGACCTTCATCTTTCCTTCCTGTCTTTGATAAAGCACTGCCCCGAGTCCTTCTTGTGAAGCGTCACAGTGTAGGACGAACGGCTCTTCAAAGTTGGGGTAGCCCAGTACAGGGGGGCTAGACAGGTGATCTATCAGCTGACACAGTACTGCACTATGCTCATCTGTCCACTTGATTCGCTGATGGGAGGGCACCTGGGTTCGCTTTTTCTTTTGTGACACTGCTTTTCTCTTCTTGTGATCAGCCACTGTGGCGTCCTGGCTTGACACGTCAGAGCACAACAGGGCATACAGAGGCTTGGCAATGCGAGAGAAGTTTGGGATGTATGATCTGTAGTATGAGATGAAGCCAAGTAGCTTTCTCAACTCACCCACGGTAGCTGGTTTTCGTTCTTTCATATCTTGCACGGGGGCCACCTCTGCTGGATCCATCGTGTAGCCTTCTTTTGTCACGATCTTCCCCAGGAATCTGACCTTGTTCTTGAACAGCTCACACTTCTTGGCAGTCAGTTTCACCCCATGCTGCTGATACCGTCGAAGCACTTTCCTAACATCATTCAGGTGGTTATCAAATGTTTTACTGTGACACAAGTTGTCATCTAAGTAGGGCTCACATACCTCATCTCGCAGGCCAACCAGGCATTCCTCCATACTGCGTTGGAATTCAGAGGGCGCACTAGACAAGCCGAAGGGAATTCTTACCCACTCATAGAGTCCCCAGGGTGTTATAAAGGCAGTGAGGGGCCTACTACTCTCTTCCATAAAGCCCTGGTGATACGCTTTGCCTTGGTCTAGCACTGAAAACCAGGCACTGCCGTGTAAGCTGTCTAGCATGTCTTGAATGCGTGGGATGGGATGGCGATCAGGCAGTGACTTTTGGTTGAGCTCCCTATAATCACAGCAGAGACGGAGAGTACCATCTTTTTTCCGCACACAGACAATGGGTGATGAGTAGTGCGATCGTGATTTCTGAATCCAGCCCCTGTTCAGGAGATCTTCTAAGTACTGCTTGACGTCTCTGTGTAGGGGTTTAGGAACAGACACATACGTACGGCGTACAGGTGTTGGGTCAGTGAGTCTGATTTTGAGCTGCAGAGAAGGGATACAGCCTGCATCATTTTCATCTCTCGCGAATGCTCGACACTCTTCCCTCAACATCTGCTTCACTTTCTGCTGCTGTACAAAGGGGAGGTGAGAGAGGTCAATCGGTGGATCATACCTGTCTTTGTCATCCAGCTCCTTTTCAGCAAGTTGAAGTTCCTCATTGATGACTGTAGGGGGCACCACAGGAGAGGCTGGGGGGACGACGACAGGCTTGGCTTCTGCAGGATACACAGCTTTGACTAACTGGACTTGCCCTAGGACTGTGCGGGGGCTCAGAGTAATGTCATGGCATGTGTCGTTAGCAACAGGCAGGGCTAGGCGAGAGTATGTCCCTTTACTCAGTGTTAACATGTTCTCTGTCATATTAAGACCATCTGGCAAGGGGGCTTGTTCGTCAGGCATAAACAGTGCTTCTTGTCTAGCTATCAGAGGCCCTGTCCTCACTGAACACTTCACACTTTTCACTTGGCCAGCTGGTATCACTTCTTTCTGCCTTCCCATTCTCACCACACCATCACTGCACTCAGGGTCACTGGCTTTTACAATTTTCACAAACATTTCAGCCTTTTTACAGTCAAAAGAGAAAGCTGTGCTCACCGCCTGTGCGACTACCTCCTGTGGGTGGCCCACCCCACTCTTCAGCAGCTGCTCGATGACATTGTACCCGATGATTGGCTCCTCAGCTGCACCCTTCTCACTGGTCACTAGCATCGGGACTTGTAGCATGAAGTGCGGGGCTTGGGCTGGCTCGAGCTGGAACTCCACTTCCACCCACCCTCGAAACGGGATGTCTGTCTGGTTGACGGCTTTCCCCACCAGAGCGCCGGGGCCTAGCAGCTCTACAGTGTCACGGACTCTCACCTTCGGGATGTTCTTCTTCCGCCAGGCTTCGTTGATGAGGCAAACTTGTGACCCTGTGTCCCATAATGCTTCAGTCTTCACACCATTGAAGTAGCAGCTGACCATGCACTTCTTTCCGATGAGACGCAGCAGCTGAGACTGGTGTCGGGGAGAGATGTGGCTGATGTTCACAGACCCTGGAAGACGCTCACCTGGTCCCTCTGCTGCCTGCACCTTCTCTTCCAGCTGTTGGATGCAGTCCCTCAGGATCGCCTGCGTCTCACTGGACTCACCGGGCTGTTCTTGGATGGCACTTCCTACACTCTGGCCAGACAGGTTCACTGTGTCACTGTTACCGCTGTATCTCCGCTGACCCCTACAGTCTCGAGCGAGGTGTCCAGCCAGGCCGCATTTGAAGCAGTGGTCACATTGCTCCTCATTGCCTCTCTCCTGACATCCTCTGCACGCCCGTCTGGTCCTGGGTCTGAACTGGTTCGGTGATCGTGGTGACTGCTGGTGGTGTTGGAACTGGTTCGGTGGCCGTGGTGACTGATGAACATTCTTCCTCAGCTCTGCTACCTCCTCTCTCAGTTGCTTGACAGCATCCATCAGTTCCATCTCGATGTTACTTTTTGCCGTGGTGACTTTTTGGCTTTTGACATTGGCCCTGGCTGAGACTGTGTCTGTTTGCAACTGATCCCGAGCTGTCTCTGCTTGCAACTCATTTACTCTGGCGGGTTTGACTGCGTGACTCCTTCTCATCTTCTGTTCTCTCTCTACATCAACAGCGGCCGCATCGTTCATTTTCTCTATCAGCATCTCGTCAGTCACGCTCTGATCATCCATGTAGCATTTTAGTTGCAGCTTGATGTTATCGCTCAGTAGCCCGGTGCTAAGGGACCTGAGGAATTTTCTCTGAATTAGGTCGGGGCTGTACTGCACATCAGCGCTAGAATCAAAAGCAGCGGCCATCAGTCTTTCTTTAAGTTCAATTGCCCGAAATAAAAAGTTCTGAGGGGATTCTTTAGCATCTTGGGCAATATTCACGAGTCTATGAAACAGATCGGTGGTGCTGTTTTCTTTGTAGTGAGCTTTCAGAATCGTTTTTAAATGGCTAAGTGTCAAACTACTCTTGCTTTCCAGCATATCTCGGAGACTCATTCCGGGAGAGGCAGCTTTCACTACAGCTTCGACAATTTCGGCATCACTGTGGCCTTTACGTTTCCCCGTGTCAATCTGATGCATAAGACTGGTGTATGACAGTTTATCCTTCTGTCCCAGCTCACCTATTTGGCCGCTAATTCTGAACTCCCGTCTGATGACCACTTCTGACGCTCGGGAAACTGTAGGTTGAGGATCGATAGGTGAGCTAGTTGTCATGGGCGAGCTAGTGGTCTTGTTTACGTTCCCTCTCAGCCGATTCATTTCTTCCTCTATCAATTTCGTTGACTCCTGGAAGCGTATCTGCATCTCGGCATACTGTCGCTGTAAACGCTGTATCTCACACTCGCTAGTGCCACTTTCCCCATCGCCTTTCGCTCCACTTTGCCTCAACGTTTTAGCTGTA
>NC_085859.1:41232892-41237892 GCF_034702125.1 Engraulis encrasicolus | reverse complement strand
GAAATTCAAAATGGCGGACCATGGAGAAGATCCCCCTTTTCATGTATGAAAAATGCATTTTTTCCAGTCATAATGAATACTTAGAATTTGATGGTGGTGATAAGTATTCATGAAAAAGGTAACATTAGTGAATGGGTAGCATGAATTCTGGAAATAAACAACTAAAAATGAGTGTCCCTTTAAAATCATTTATGCCATGTATTGATGGTTATTGATGTGTGTGTGTGTGTAGCTGACATTGGTGAGCTGCTAGAGCAGATGGTTGAGGAGATGACTGGCTCTCTGTCTGGGCCGGCTAAAGACTTCTACCAGCGCGAGTTTGACTTCTTCAACAAGATCACCAATGTCTCTGCCACCATCAAGTACGATCACCTCACCCAAATGGTCATAAGTAGCACTACAATACACCATCAAGTACGATCACCTCACCCAAATGGACATAAGTAGCACTACAATACACCATCAAGTACGATCACCTCACCCAAATGGACATGTAACAACAGTATTTTTATTTTTTATTTTATTAAAGGATCCCCATTAGCTTATGCCGTAGCAGTTTGCTAGTCTTCCTGGGGTCCTAATTCCAAATACATGTAACACATCACATTTCAGATTAATAACAATACAGATAGACATGCCTTGCAAAAAATAAAGAGTTTTTTCAAAGATTCAAGTAAAAAAATACAAGAAGCAACAAGTCTAGCAAACTGTTATAAAAAGCAATGCTGCCACATTGCTGAAGCACTACAGTACACCTCTCTCTTGACTGTTATTTTGTCTTTCTTTTATTGTTTACTCTCGTTGACTTACTTTGTCTCATTGGCTTCTTGATCCACATCATTTTTTATTTTTTATTTTTTTATTTTTTTATATATATATATTTTTTTTTTGGGGGGGGGGGTACACTGTACGTGCATCAGAGATGTACAGGGGACATAGACAGATGTTGAACTCGGTTCTTGAAAGTTGTTCATTTCTTTCATTGAAAGTTGTTTATTTATGTTAATGAATGTTATTCATATCTGTTGTTGAAAGTGGTTCATTTTTTTTCATAGAAAGTTGTTCATTTGTTTAATTTCTGTTGTTGGAAGTGGTTCATTTCTTTCTCCTGAAGTTTCCATTAGTTTCCTTTGTGTTGTTGGAAGTGGTTCATTTCTTTCTCCTGAAGTTTCCATTAGTTTCCTTTGTGTTGTTGTCTGCTGCAGGCCGTTCCCCAAGGGAGATGAGCGTAAGAGGGCGTGTCTTCGAGCCCTGTCGGACATCAAGGTGCAGCCAGGTGAGGGATACGCACATAACCAGAGGGCCTCTTTCCACAGGTGTGCACAGATAGGGATTAAGTGGTGCTGAAGCACCTGCCCCTTTGCCCTACTGTAAAAAAATGCCCTTTTTGAAAGTTTTTTCTTTGTTTGTTTGCTTTTTTTTAATCAAAAATTACTGTGTTAAAATGAAAGCGTCATCTAAGTGCAATATAATGTAATATAATATATATATATAGGCTCTATAATCTAGTGAGGCAGCTGGAAGTTCATATGCCTCCTGCCCGCCCTCGAGCAGCTGTCCCCCAAAATGGCTGTGCACGCCACAGCCTCTTTCTCGTCCTGCTCATCACGGTCTTGTCCCCCCTTGCCATTTGTACAGTAGTCCAATTAACCCTCTGAGGTCTAAGGCTTTTCAGAGGCTTTTAGGCTGCTTGCACCACCCTGACATTTTCAAGTATTTTAATTTCATACATATATATTTGGAACCTGGAAGGTCTGAGGTTTCTAATGGTGTGACTTACATGTTTCAATGACAAAAACTCACAGAGTTACAGATTTGTTTTTGGAGACCAATTGCCCTCTGAAGGGCACTCGGACCTCAGAGGGTTAATAGTTCGTAGCACAATTTGTATTTAACTGCAGTTCTGCTTTAGTAATGTTGGTGTTTTCCGTTAACTCATACCTAACCCATCTACTCTGTATATTGTGCTGGTACTGTGCGTGTGTCAGAGTTGTGGACTTGATTCATGGGACTTGGACTCTAGTCCGACTCGAGTCGTCAATTTGACTCGACTTGACAAAATGTCGAAAGACTTGTGACTTGACTCGGACATGGACTCGACTGAGACTCCACTTGGACATGGACTTGGACTTGCACCTCATGACTTGCAAAGACTTGGGACTTGAGGTCAAAGACTTGAGACTTACTTGCGACATGCCCAACAATGACTTCCCACCTCTGGTGTGTGTGGTGTGTGCGTGTGTAGGCTGCTACCTGCCCAGTAATCCAGAGGCCATAGTGCTGGATATCGACTACAAGTCTGGCACTCCAATGCAGAGGTAGCTACTCATATCATACAGTATGAGATACACATCTGACAGGCTATTACACCTAACGCTACTGGCTCCTCTTCCTGAAATTAAATGTCTGTCTATCTCTCTATGTCTGTCTGTCTCTCTCTCTCTCTCTCTCACTCTCTCTTTCTCTCTCTCTCTCTCAACTCTCTCTGTCTCTCTGTCTCTCTCACTCTCTGTCTCTCTCACTCTCTTTCTCTCTCACTCTACTCTCTTTCTCTCTCTCTCTCTCTCTCTCTCTTTCTTCCTCTTTCTTCCTCTCTCTCTCTCTCTCTCTCTCTCTCTCTCTCTCTCTCTCTCTCTCTCTCTCTACTCTCTTTCTCTCTCTCTCTCTCTCTCTCTCTCTCTCTCTCTCTCTCTCTCTCTCGCTCTCTCTCTCTCTCCCCCGTCACATTATTTAGTGCTGCCAAAGCTCCATACCTGGCGAAGTTTAAAGTGAAACGTTGTGGAGTCAGTGAGCTGGAAAAGGAAGGTATGTTGAATAATGTGAATGCATGAAAATATATAAAAAGAATGTGTATAAAATTATGCACATGATTTTTTCACATATGACAGTGCATGTGTGTGTGTGTGTGCGCGTGCATGTGCATGTGTGTGCGTGTGTGTGTTTGCAGGTCTTCTGTGCAGGTCGGACTCTCTGGATGAGGATGGCAGTGGCGAGGAGAGGATATGCTGGCAGGCCGCCATCTTTAAAGTCGGAGACGACTGTAGACAGGTGCCTATATGAACAATATAAATGATGTTTACAAAATACTGTATTGCCTCTTTTCCACTGCCGGTTTTCTGGTAGGCCTACAGCTCGACAAAGCGCGACTCGGCTGACACTTTTTGCTTTTCGAATAGGCACGACACAGCTCAATCGTAAAGCCAGAAGTGGCGGCCGAGTCGCGCTGTGTCGAGCTGTAGGCCCAGAAAATGGCAGTGGAAAAGAGGCATAAGCGGCTCACTAATTTGTAGTGGTGAAAGGGACTCACCTTTCTTTTTCCCTTTCGGGGTTTGTGTATTGTGACGGCAGTCTTCCATTTAACCCGTTTTATTCTGATGACTTGTGTTTGTTGTTTGACCTTGGTACTTGGAGACAGATATACCCTGCATTCAGGCTCTTGAGATTTTAGCTTTTTTAGTAAAAATGTGGGTATGTTACAGCTGAATGAACACATTCTAATGCAAGATGAGGGTCTTGGAGCATATTTCATGTTTTTATGTGCATCAGAGGGTGAGATATTTAGGTTTTAATAGGCTGAGGGGCAACTCTTCCAACAAGGACTTAGGCATTCAGTAGGCGTTTTTTTTTTTGCAGGTGCTTTAGGCATCAATAGCCTGGTGACCCGACCATAATACTTCTCTTCATTTGTATTCATCATCTGGAGGTTCTTTTCTGGGTAGGGTTTAGTCGAACCGTTTCAAAACAGTACTGAGTGCAATCCTTCCGCCCTTCTAATCGTGTCAGGTCAAAGAACCACCTCACTATGAATACGAATGAAGAGAAGTGTTATGGTCTGGTCATACGAGCCTAAGGCATCAATGGGTTAATGGTGTGTTTCTCTCCCCATAGGACATGCTGGCCCTGCAGATCATTGGCCTTTTCAAGAACATCTTCTAACTGTAACATACCCACATTACACCCACTATACAAATGCAGTCCATTCACATTCTTATTAAAAAAGCTAAAACCTCAAGAGCCTGAATGCAGCGTATATGTTGCTCCAGGCACCAAAGGTCAAACAACATACAGAAGTCATCGGAATAAAATGGGTCAATGGTGTGTTTCTCTCTCCATAGGACATGCTGGCCCTGTTTTCTTATTGTCTGTCTTCTACGGTATCTGGAACTCTTCCATTTAATGGTGCGTTTCTCTCCCCATAGGACATGCTGGCCCTGCAGATCATTGGCCTTTTCAAGAACATCTTCCAGCTGGTTGGACTGGACCTGTATGTCTTTCCATACAGAGTGGTTGCCACGGCGCCAGGGGTGAGCGTATTAATCACACGCTGTCTTAGTTGGAAGCATCCATAAATCAATGAAAAACAATTCAATAAATCGATCAGTAGATTTCTCCCGTGGTTCTTGTTGTTGTTAGATTGCAGTTTGTGCTGTCAAAGTAACGGAATGTGGAATGCTCATTTGTTCACAATGAAGAGCATTATGGGTTAACAAATTAATATACAGTATCTATGCTAACACTTGACGGTTGCTACGTTTACATGACGTTTTCAAATTAATCATTCAGAATTAAGTAGTTATGTCAAGTTCCCTTTGATCTTTCATTTATTTTGTGATTTAAAAGTGTTTACATGACATTTTCAAAGCAGAATTAAGCTTTATTCAGATTTAAAGTGAGCTCATTCGGAATGAAATGTCCCATGTAAACGTAGCCATTATGTTGTGCAGAAGTCCGAATTTTGGACGTAGCAGCCACCACACACACACACACACACACACACACACACACACACACACGTGACTGTGAATGTATTGTCCCATAATCCACCCCAATGTTGCCATGTGGTTTCCCATGATTCAGTGTGGCGTCATCGAGTGCATCCCAGACTGTAAGTCACGTGACCAGCTGGGGCGGCAGACGGACTTTGGGATGTACGACTACTTCAGGAACCAGTACGGGGACGAGTCCACCCTGGCCTTTCAAAAGGTGAGGTGCTTTTAAAA
>NC_085859.1:41175392-41227892 GCF_034702125.1 Engraulis encrasicolus | reverse complement strand
GGAAAACTAAATAGATAAAATGTATGTATAAATAAAAATAAATAAGGTGCACTAAAAATGCAGAAGCCTGTAAAGCATTTACTCCAATATAACCGCATGGCCTGCATAGGAGGAGAACATTTATTTTAATAGAAAAATTTCAAGTCAATTGAATGATTTTAAACATTCCCGCATCAGCATATTTATGATCGCTGCCATTCCTAAGTAGGAGGAGCACAAAGAGCCTTTCTGTGGCACGACCCGCCACAACAAAGACTGTTGCAACCAACAAAACTGTTGCTTTCTTAGACGCTATAACAGAATCAACGACGAGATAACTGAATGGGTAGAGCAGATGTCTATATTTTTCCATGTGCTGTACTTTCAAGATTTGGACCGTTCTATATTATGTGTTGGAAATTTAATGTGGTTTAGAAATCCTATAGTTTGATCTGGCGTAGTGATGAGGTTAACAATTAAGTCAGCAAAGATGGCTGACCGTGACCTCTGTGCTGTTCTTCTGTGCCATGACTCGTGATTGTGTCTGCAGTCCGATGTTTACTTAACCAAGACGACAGAATTGGTTTGTCACTGTGTTTTATCGTCTTGAACTTCCATAGCAAGAAATCGGTCAGCTACTGTACGAAGCTTGAGTCAGTTTAGTCTGCCCGCCACAGGAGTGCTGTGACTTTCTGATGTCCTATAATATATATAGACTGTTAAGTATTTGTGTGTGTGTGTGTGTGTGTGTGTGTGTGTGTGTGTGTGTGTGTGTGTGTGTGTGTGTGTGTGTGTGTGTGTGTGTGTGTGTGTGTGTGTGTGTGTGTGTGTGTGTGTGTGTGTGTGTGTGTGTGTGTGGTGGCTGCTACTTCATAATCTAATTGTCAAAGCTTTGCATCTCTGTTCTCCTCTTTTTCTATCTTTACTTTTCCTGTTTTGAAATGTGAATGTTTGTGATATTTAATCAATAAAAGAATGGAATAACTTGTAATAAATGTGTTGCGACTGGTGATTTCTTCATTATTGTGCCCCACTGTGTCAAATTACATAAATGCAGTGTGCTCAATTCATTGTTTTTTAAAAGGTTTAATTAAAAAATGTAATGAAATGCGCCATTTCACAAATCAGCAAAGTGTAAAGATATGTCCTAGCATGATCTCCAGGTGAGGTGGGGCAGCTCTCTTGGGTTTGATCAAATGATGTCTATACACATGTTTGAAAAATGGACTAAAAAAAGAGAGAAATATATTTGTTAAAAATTACACTTTAAGTACACTCTCCCCTTACTTATTAGTCAAGTCAAGTAGCTTTATTTGTCCCAACTTGGGAAATTGTTTGGCAGCAGTAGTACACACACATACAATCACACATATCCACGATACATTATACAGAACACATACGAGATAAAATATTAAAACAATAGGCCTAAAAATTGTGAATAAATTTACATTTGGATTTGAAGTTTACACAGTATAGGATTAAAAAAGATAAAAGTGCTGTTGAGAAGTGAGGTGTACAGTATAAAAGATTGCCCTGCCCAAAAAATAAAAACACAATACACACCTGACCTATGGCTATCTGCATTTCTTATTGGAATTAAGCAACTGAATGGCAGAGGGTATAAAAGAATGCTTGTATCTGTTTGTCTGGGCTGGTTGATATTTAAAACGGGAACCAGAGGGTAAAAGCTGAAATTCACTGTGCAGAGGATGGATGTAATTGTCCAGAATGGATTCAGCCTTGGTTATCTGTTCTTCATATAAAACATTCAAGCTGCTTTGTTATTATTAAGTTGTGTTGGCCTATTAAGAAAATACTGAATTTGCTGTTTTCAACGTGTAGGCCTGCTAGTCGGCCAGCCCATCTGACCATTTGACTCTTGAGAATAAAAGCTTAATAGGCAGATGGAGGAATAGGCCCCTAATCTATATTACGTCAAATGCATTACTTCAGTGTAACAGCCTACATTATGTATAACTCATACTGGTTCACTATTACAGTGGATCCAAGTGGATGTAAGTACAAAATTGGTACATGGTGTTACACTGGTATTACATGGTATTAAATATTGTTACACTGGTTATTACACTGTACTGTACCTAATGTAGTAGGGCTAGATCCACTGTAATAGTGAACCATTAAAATAAAGTGTAACCCTCGTACTAGTCCAATTCTGTGTTCATGCATGTGTGTGTGACAGACATTGGTGTGTTTGTAGGCCTACATGACCACTTCACTACTGTCAACAGTATATGGATTTTTTTTTAAATTATTATTATTATTAGATTAGATTATTAAGACACAAACATTGAAAAAGCGGGGTATAGTGCACATATTAATCAATAGAGTAAAAAAAGCCATATAGCCATTAAGGCAATAGTTCTTTCAGCTTTTCGGCTGTTCAGTCCTTCAAGGGAAAATGGTTCCCTGGATGGTTGGTTGGTTTTCTTCCTCCCATTTGCATTTGTGTATGGTACTTTCCCATGACTATAAACAAATTCAAGATAAAAACATGGTTATCAACAGTGTAGGCCTATGGAGGGTGGGTGTTGTTTACACTGATGACGTCACATTTTGCGCGTCATTGCGCAGACTCACATGAGCCGAGGAAATGCCGGAGAGCTGTCAGTCAGTGGTCAGGAATATTGCTTAGCTGCAGGGTAATAATCGTCTCCTTCATTGGCCGTTAGCCCACTATTTGCGAGCTACATCTTTCAGGTTATCACCAGGTTATATGTTGTACACCATGTCGCTTAGAAGAGGTGCTGTCCGCCAGCGAAACACTGCGGAGCGATGATTCACGATGTGAGGTGCCTTTGACAGGCAGGCTGATTTGATTCTGACATTGCCAGCAAGGTAACGAGCTATCTTGATTGTAATGTACTGGTCAAACTGATATTGCATGACTTAGGTTAATCTATGTTCAGTTGTTTCTGTGGAAAACACGGTCTCAGTGCTATTTACAAATGTTATCCTCAGTTAGAATCTTCCTTGCGCTAGTCTCACGCACGATCCGTCAAAAGCACGGTGGTTAATCGAAATTATTTTGTCTATGGCAGACCACCGTCCTCTGTCACCCGGTAATATAATGGACATCCCTGGCTCCAGCCCCACGTATGGCCAGGAGGGCTTGTGGGGCTGCTATTACGGCTGGGTACCCCCAGCTACTCCACCGCAGCTCAATTCGCCGGAAGGCTTCCCCAGCGCCTTCCCAACGCCCTATCAGTGCCAAACGAACCCCTACCAGACTGGAGCCCCAGCACCCGCAAACCCTGCCCACCACCCCTCAGCCATGGGTAAGCTACAGTAGGCAACATGGACTGAAGAACCACACAGCCATCCTCCAGATAAATTGCAGTGCACACACATTAGGGAGGATCACCATAGGTCAGGAGGACATGGGCAGGACATGGACCATGTTTCTGTTACGACTATGTAATGTCATCTGCATGCATCTTCATGTCTAGTTTACTGTTGTCAGGGGTGAAGGATACAAGCAAGTGTGTATGTGATGTGGAGTAGATGCAAGCAATGCAAGTATTTTAGCAGGTTTGGAAGGCCAAGACGAAGGGCAATGTCTGCATAGTATCTTGCAGGTTACCATGTCCTCACAAGCATCATGACTCGTGAGGACATGGTCATGACATCCTCATAGCAAACCCAAGGTCTTGGATAGCATGTAGCCCAATGCCATACTCCATCCAGTAGGAATCTCTTGTCAGGTTAACTCAGAGGACAGGATGTCAAATGTTCCGTGTATAATGCAGTGTAATGTGGTGTAATGTGGTGGATTTTGTGTCCCAGGTGGATTTGCCAGGCCCACTGCTGATACACCTTATAAGCCCCAGTCCCCCTCAGACAAGGGCTCACAACCTGTGAGTCAACCATTACCCTCACACATACACATTCCATATTCACAGAGGGTTCAAAAGTAAAAGTAAAATAACTTTTGTGGTGTAATTACAACACTAGCACGTGGCATTACATAGCTGTTACACCATTTACTCCATTGTACCTAATGAGATTAATAGACTGTGTTGTTACTGAAAAACACTGAAAACCTAAGGAGGACCTACCACAAACTTGATCCAACCAGTGCAGAGTTAGCTGATTGTAAGACAAGTACATGGGTCCACTGGTTACTTAGATAAGTTACTGTGTTGGAAGGAAACTGTGTTTCTTTTTTTTTTTTTACTTTTACTTTTGACACCTCTGCATATTTATGTGTATGTCTTAGATCAGTGTTTCCCAACCAGGGGTATGCAACCTACTGCATGGTCTCTGTTGTGTATGGGGCATCATCACACGTTGTCTCCTTCTCTGTTTCATGAATTAGGAAAGCAAAGCAGCCAGTCCCACTTCAGAATCCCGCTATGGCCTCGACCCCCAGCTGTTGCCCAGTGCCGTACGTTTTCTGATATTTACTCCAAAACCAAAGTATTGTGCGCAGCAGATATCTTTTTTGTTTATTTTACTCATTTTTAATATTATAAGCACAGTATTTAGTTGCATGTTATTACGCATGCTCCTATGTGTGTCTGTATGTGTTGTTTGCATCCTGTGCTAATAGTTTTTTTCCCTTGGACCATCATACCATCTCTCTCTCTCTCTCTCTCTCTCTCTCTCTCTCTCTCTCTCTCTCTCTCTCTCTCTCTCTCTCTCTCTCTCTCAGGTTCAGGTGATGCAGGAGGACCAGCAGGAGTGGGAGGGGAAGACGTTTGGGGCCGTAGCTCCATCCCCCCTCCCCCCTCTCTCCACCACAGATTGCATCATAGAGGACAAAGGTGGCACTTTCACTTTCCTGTAGGGTGGTGTTTCTCAACGGGGGCAGTACAGGCGTTGGGGCGTTGGGGAGCTTTAGGGGGGCGTTGAGAAGGATTCAGCTGAGAGGGGGCGGGGCTTAGTTGGCATTGGGGGAGCATTAGTCCATTTCATTTTTGAACAGCCTACTAAGAAGGGTGTTGGCAGGCTTATGATGGGGTCAAGGGGGCGTTGGGAGGCTTAGGATGAGGTCAAGGGGGCGTTGGGAGGGTTAGGATGAGGTCAAGGGGGCATTTTTTCAAAAAAGTTTGAGAACCACTGCTGTAGTGGAAAATGTTAGTTGTGATGTTAGTTGACACTGCAATTGTTATGTCAGTGATTTCAGCAACAGAAAGAGTGATCCACATGCATTTTCAGTGCACATTTGAATATCCATGTAAAAGCAAATTATAGCAATAGCAAATTATAGCCATAGGAATGCGATAATAAAACGTGAATGTTTGTCAGCAGTCCCTAATTATCCCCCGCAATTAATGCAGACCAACAGCTGCAGTCAATTTGGTCACAAACTGAACACTGACAACCGGATTAGAGCCCGACCGATATTTAGCTTTTTTTGGATATCGGTATCGGCCATACTTTCAATACATTTTCACCGATAAGTTTGTATAACTTTCACAACCAATTTTGCAGCCGTTTCGTTCTGAATGCATCTTCTATTCTGCTCTCCATGAGAGTTCGTTACATTACATTACATTACATTACATTACATTGCATTTGGCAGACTCTTTATAACCAAAGCGACTTTCAAAAGAGGACATAATCAAGCCAACATCACAAGCAAATACAAAGTGCACAGGAGATATACAGAACAACAAGTGCAGTTGCAAAGAGGGGTTAGTTTTTATTTTTATTTTTTTATAAAGAGTAAATAACGAGTACACACACACACAAACACACACACACAAACTAAACTAAACTAAACATCATGTCAGGAGTCTGCCCTGGGGCAAGGCCAGCTCAAGCATTAGTCTAGTAGATACTCTCGAAAGAGGAAGGTCTTTAGTTGTTTCTTGAAGGCTGCAAGAGATGTGCTTAGTCTTGCTGCCTCTGGGAGACCGTTCCACCACTTGGGTACCACAACGGAGAACAATCTTGACTGGGAGTATCTAGAGCGACTGGATGGCAGAGCCAGACGGCTTGTGCTGGATGAGCGCAGTTCTCTTCCAGTAACATAAGGCGTTAGTAGGTCCTTCAGATAAGCTGGGGCCGTTCCTGTGATGGTTTTGTAGGCAAGGGTCAATGCCTTGTGCTTGATCCGGGCGGCGATCGGTAACCAGTGCAACTCAATAAATAGAGGAGTAACATGGGTCCTTTTGGGTTGATTGAATATCAACCATGCCGCCGCATTCTGGATCATCTGCAGAGGTTTTAGCGCACAAGCAGGTAGACCTGTCATGAGTGAGTTGCAGTAGTCAACGCGGGACAGGACCGTGGCCTGCACCAGTCGTTGTGTAGAATATTGTGTCAGCACAGGTCTGATATTCCGTACTACCATATCTACCATATTCCGTTAATACCATAACTAAATACATGTGTATATATAATAATGATAATTTATATTTCATTACATTTAATTAATAATTTTATTATGAACAATATTTCTATATATCGGTTATCGGCCTCCCATTTCCATAAATACCGGTATCGGTATCGGTCCTGAAAAAAACATATCGGTCGGGCCCTAAACCGGATATCCTTTTTGACCGATTTTGCGGAGTTTCCGGATTTTGGGGAGTCGCTTTTTTATCATGGCGTTGCACCCACTGACTATGCGCACCGGAGTTACTTTTCCATCCACTCATGTCCTCAGGCCAGGCCCCCGTACTACACCGTGGCCAATGCATTTTCCATCAAGTGTTAGTTCTTATCCAATCTACGTTCTTTGGTCCCTACTACCCTCCTCCATAGGTAATGCCAGTCCTCAGTTCCTGCGCTGCACGGCCTACAGTTTCCCCTGTGAGGCCCTGGCTGCCCAGCAGAGCCACCTGCCACTAGCCGCCATCGTCACTCCACTGGCTCAACAACAAACAGCAGAGGTCAGGAGAGGAAGCTGTCCGTCTGTCTTGGTGTTCATGTCTGTCTGTCTGTCTGTCTTAGTGTACATGTCTGGCTGTTCCTCTGTCTTGGTGTTCATGTCTGCCTGTCTGTCTGTCTTTCTTAGTGTACATGTCTCCCTGTCTGTGTGTCTGTCCGTCTGTCGTGGTGTTCCTGTCTGTCTGTCTGTCTGTCTGTCTTTGTGTACATGTCTGAATGCCCCTCTATGTCTTCATCCACTGCTCCATTCATTGTTCTATAACAATGTTAGTATGTACACACACACACTCTAATGTGTGTACGTGGTGTGTGTGTGTGTGTGTGTGTGTGTTGTGCAGCGCCCGGTGGCCGTGTGTGCAGAGGGGGAGTGCCTGAGTGGCTGTGGGGAGTGCGGGGCCTTCATGTGCCCCTCCATGGACTGGCAGGACTGTGGCCAGAGGTTCCACTGCCCCTTCTGCGGCAAGTTCACCGAAGGTAAAGACTCTCCTCTTTCATGACTATCTTACTTGAACTGCCTTAGCCCCAGGCCAGACTCTTGACATTATGTGTATGTACACTTCTTTAAAAAATGCTAACCCTTTGTTGCATCTGCACTTGTTGTTCTGTAATTTTCCTGTGCACTTGTATCTGCTGTAGGCTATGATTATGTCCTCTTTGGTTATAAAGCCTCATTATAATGTAATGTAATGTAATAAAGGTGAGGAGGAGCAGGTCTCTTGTGTTATGTGCAGTGGGTAGAGGGCTGAGAAAATAAAAACCATGCCACATTTTGATTAATATTGAATATCGAATTAATATCACAAAATGAAATGTCATAATATCGATTTGAAACAATATTTTGGTCATTTGTCTAGAACTACACTGCCAAAAGGTAGGCTATGCTAAGCGCAATACATTCCCCTCCACTTGAGAGCACAGAGCAGACTTGCTACCAAACACTCATGCAGAACACCACTGTGTGTTTCTCTATGGCCCTCCACTCCAACTGCTGAAGGGAGGGAAGATTGTGAATTGTTTAGCACAATTATTTGTCTTTAAAAGAAATATCATCTAAAAATATTGTGATATCAATATTGACTGAATTAATCGTGATATTGATTTTTCTCACTATCGAGCAGCCCTAATAGACGGGGAGGAACGGTAGCCTACCATGCACCCCCCCCACAACAAAACGCCATATGATTTTTTTTGATCGTCAAGATGTCCTGAATAAGAATTTGAGTGGTAACAGTAATATAACTCACTCCCACTATTCTTTTTCACATCATATTGTACACTGTGTGCAGAATTATTAGGCAAACATGTTTTTTGACCATATTGTCCATAATGTGCATATTTTCCGCCACCAACCTCTATGGACATGAACACCTATTGGATTTAAGCATTCCAGGTCATGCATATTTGTATATTAAGAGATGGCGTGATCGAAGGAGCCCAATACCCTATATCAGGTGTGCATAATTATTAGGCAACTTTGTTTTCCTCTGGGAAAATAGGCCACAAAAGAGATCTAACAAACTCTGAAAAGTCTATAAACAATTTTGAAGTCTTCCAGAGAGATGTGGCTGTCTTGAAATTGCCCAGATATTGGTCATATCCATCTAATGCACCGTTACGAAGCCATCAGTGTCACATGCATTGTGCTCACAAAGTAACTGCCGGATTGAGAAGAATTGAAGGTCAAACTACCACAAAATTATTACCCTGCAGTGCTGTTATATTCCAGAACTGAAACCTACATCGAGTGTCCAGAAGAACATTGTATTCAGCACTCAGAGACATGACCAAGGTAAAACAGGTTGAAACCTGAAGACCACTCAACAGGAAACGTAAGTCAAGACTGGGTTAAGGAAGGTCTTTAGACAATTTTGTCAATGATTTTATGAACTTGTGAAAGTGATTGTTAATGGACCAGATCGATGAGCCCATGGCTAGATCGGTAATGTGCACACTCAGATGAGTTCCTGAGTTCTACTCAAATGCCAGCAGAATACTGCATAAATACCATTGTCTTCTTGAAAGTTGCAAACTTTTCCCTCACAGATCCAGCTATGGGCTCATCCACCCTGTCTGTCAATAGTCACTTTCACCAGTCCATAATACCTTTAAAAACTCTGTCCTAGGGTATTTCTTGACCCAGTCTTGACTTAATTAACTTGTTAAATGGTTGTCTGGTGTCATCCCTTCTTACCTTTGCTATGTCTCTGAGTGCTCAACAACCTATTCTTTTGGACACCTGATGTAAGTTTGCATTCTGGAATATGATAGCACTGCAGGGTAATAATTTTCTTGTAGTTTCACCTAAAATTCTTCTCAATTTTTGTCCGTGACATTTCATGTGAGACTGATGACTTTGTAACGGTGCATTTGATACTTCTGTGATAATGTGACCAAAGTCTTGCCAAATTTCAGGAGAGCCACATCCCTCTGGAAGACTTCAAAATTGTTCATAGAATTTTCAGAGTTTGTTAGATCTATTTTGTGGCCCATTTTCCCAGAAGAAAGCAAAGTTGCCTAATAATTATGCACACCGGATATTGGGTGTTGGGCTCCTTTGATCACACCCCATCTTATTATACACATATGCATGTTCTGGAATGCTTAAATCCAATAGGTTTTCATGTTCATAAAGGTTGGTGGCGGAAAATACGCATAAAATGGACAATATGGTCAAAAAACATGTTTGCCTAATAATTCTGCACACAGTGTATATGACCCCAGAATGCTCAATGCATTCTAGTAGTACACTGCCAAGTCATCTAAAGCCATGATTCAGTTGGTTATCATAGCTTATGATATACCATATGAAAGCTTGGAGTCTGCAGTATACATATATAAAACTGTATTTAGTGTAACTTTTTGCATAGCAACGGTTGCTAGGCAAAGCATCTTCCTTAACAACCAGCATCAGTGACACAGTTCCTCTGTGATTACATTGCGCTATGATGTCTGGATCTAGACCACTTTTCCAAGGTTCAACATGACTTGTTTAAACCTCCAAGATGTCCTTAATAAGAATTTGAGTGGTAACAGTAATATAACTCATTCCTACTATACTCTTTTACATCATATTGTATATGACTCCAGTACGCTCTACACGTTTTAGTTCTATGTAGTAGTGAACTGCCAAGGCCTCTACAGCCATTTTGCAGTTGGTTATCATAGCTTGTTATGTACCATATGAAAGCTTGGAGTGTGTAGTTTATGAATATTACATATGTATAGTGTAGGCCTATGACATTTGGGAACATATACTTGGTTTATGATATGATGTCTGAGAGCTCTGATTTTTTTTTCGATTCTTTAAATGACTCCCTTCCACAATGCTAGCCAATTATGATATATTAAAATATTGTAGTTTTTAAATTATTTAAAGGGTTTTGAGAATTAATTAGCGCATCATAATTAGGGATGGGATTTATCCGCCCTCCAAAACTGCTTTGAAATAACTGACTGTGATATTTTTAAACAAGTTGCCACCAACAACAACCAAATAGACATCGAGGAGTATAAAGATACAGTCACATCCTACATCACCAAATGCATAGACGACGTCACAGACACAAAAACAATAATCACTCGAGCCAACCAGAAGCCATGGCTGACAGGGGACGTCCACAGGCTGCTGAGGGCAAGAGACATAGCCTTCAGAGCTGGGGATAAAGCGGGCCTGAAAACAGCTATGGCCAACTTGTCACAAGGCATTAGAAAGGCAAAACAAGAATACACACAAGCAAAGATGCACGGAGCCTATGGAAGGACATCCAAGCTATCACTGACTACAAGCCATCACCTCGGAGGTGCAAAAACAACACATCCCTGCTGAACGACCTCAACAGCTTTTTCACACACTTCGAGGAACAAAACAAGACCCACCCACAGAATACCTGTGTCTACCTGTTGATAGCATGAAGAGGGCTCTCAGGATCAACCCACACAAAGCAACAGCCCCAGACAACATTCCTGGACGGATGCTGAAAGACTGTGCTGAGGAACTTTAAAGCATGTCTCCACTGACATCTTCAACACCTCACTACAACAAGCCATTGTCCCCTTCTGCTTCAAAGCCGTCACCATCATATGGGTACCAAAGAAGTCATCTCCATCCTGCTTCAACGATTGACTTCAGCTCAGCATTCAATACCATCATACCCCAACAGCTGATATGCGAACTGGACAATATGGGCCTCAGCACCTCCCTCTGCAACTGGCTGCTAAACGTCCTGTGCCAGAGACCACAAGCAGTGCATGTTGGCAACAACACTTCGGACACCATCACGCTGAGCACAGGAGCTCCACTAGGGTGTGTGCTAAGCCCTTTACTCTTCACCCTGCTCACACACGACTGCAAAATATCCCACAGCACCAACCAGGTGAAGTTTGCAGATGACACAACCCTGACGGGTCTCATCACCATCATAGATGAGAAACTCTACAGGACAGAGGTGGACCACCTAGCCAAGTGGTGCAGGGACAACAACCTCCTACTGAATGTCAGCAAGACAAAGGAGATTGTTGTCAACTTCCAGAAAGGTCACCACCAACTCCTGCCACTGACCATCGATGGTGCTGCTATGGAGAGGGTGAGCAGCACAAAATTCCTTGAAGTGCACATCAGCGAGGACCTCTCCTGAACCACCAACACTGCATCACTGGCCAAGAAAGCCCAGTAACGCCTCTACTTCCTGCGCAAACTGAGGCATGCCAGTGCCCCACCAGCCATAATGACCACCTTCTACAGAGGAACCATTGAGAGCATCATCACCAGCTGTATCACGGTAAAGTGCACTGTGGTGGTAGCAGTGAGAGTGAAATTGAAAGTGATTGGTCAAGCACAGACATTGACAGTAGCAGTAAATGAACTTTCCGCCTTGGACTATACCTTTCCCCAAATGTTCAATAAACTTTATTTATGATTCAACTGGTTTCCTTCTATTGGGGTCTTGTGGTCTTGCGCACCAACTTGCATGGACTGTGACAGTGACACAGACCGTACAGATTGCAACATTGTCAATAGTTAGTGCTTACATCACATTAGGGTTTGGACTTTTCCAAATTGTTAATATATTTCCTTTTAAGGTCTTTATATGTAAGAATTGGTCATTTAAAGAACCAAGGGAAAAAATCAGAGCTCTCAGACATCATACCACTAAACCAAGTATATTTTCCCAAATGTATATGTAATAAGTACACCAAAAATATGACAATGTTCATAAACTACACACTCCAATGTTTCATATTGTATATAACAAACTATGATAACCAACTGCAAAATGGCTGTAGAGGCCTTGGCAGTTTACTACTACATAGAACTAAAACGTATAGAGCGTACTGGGGTCATATACAATATGATGTACAAGAGTATAATAGGAATGAGTTATATTACTGTTACCACTCAAATTCTTATTAAGGACATCTTGGAGGTTCAAACAAGTCATGTTGAACCTTGGAAAAGTGGTCTAGATCCAGACATCATAGCACAATGTAATCACAGAGGAACTGCATCACTGATGCTGGTTGCTAAGGAAGATGCTTTGCCTAGCAACCGTTGCTATGCAAAAAGCTACACCAAATACAGTTTAATATATGTATACTGCAGACTCCAAGCTTTCATATGGTATATCATAAGCTATGATAACCAACTGAATCATGGCTCTAGAGGACTTGGCAGTGTACTACTAGAATGCATTGAGCATTCTGGGGTCATATACAATATGATGTGAAAAAGTATAGTGGGAGTGAGTTATATTACTGTTACCACTCAAATTCTTATTCAGGACATCTTGAAGATCAAAAAAAGTCATATGGCGTTTTGTTGTGGGGGGGGTGCATGGTAGGCTACCGTTCCTCCCCGACTATCAGCTAAGTCATCTGTGTTGGGAGCACAGGCAGAAGGAATACCTAAGCAGCATGACTTTCACTCATTCAGCCCAATGTTTCCACCTCTGGTAGATGTGTGATGTGGTCATTTTTAACTCTGCCAAGAATGTTGGTTGCTTCTACCTTCACTGGTTTGCTTGTTTGATTCGATTTTGATTATATTTTCATAGACTTGTCGGTCGGAATCTGGCTGACTGGAACGGATGAACTTTTGGCAATAATATCACACACCAATTATGAATTAATTACTTGGCGCTGACGTGAATGATTTTAGGGACTGCAGATGTAAATTAGCCTGAGGCTACCGCACCAATACACCGGCCACGGCGAGATTCAAGCCACAGAGAATCGCTGCTGTGCAGCAAGAGCGATGCGAGCGATGGAAGCGACTAGAGTACATGTATGAAGAGCAGAATGCAAGCATTCCAACATTCCCATTGGTTGTGGCGGCGGTCTCCGAACCACGGCATAGCAAATGTGCATAACATTGCCAGGAGTTCAATTACAAACTGACGCTCAAGTCGCCTCCAGTCTCCTGAATCGCTTTTTGTCGCACGACTCAAAAGAAAGTCAATTACTTCCGTCCCTCGCCTTGCTCAGGTCGCGGCTGGTGTATTCGTGCAGCACTCTGGTAGAATGCGTGAAATGGCAACATTCATGTTTTAATTACACATGGTCCCTAATAAACTGAAACTGAAACAGGAACTGTATACAATATACGTATTTTCGATAGTATGATACAATATGAAAGAAAGTGAAAGTGAAAGCCCATTGGGAAACTCCAACTCCCATTGTCATTGTGACACAGCACTCCACAGCACACAAGTGAACACTGCACACTGCACACAACGAAATTGCATTTATGCCTCACCCGTGCAAGGGGGCAGCCCTCAGTGGCGCCCCATGGGGAGCAGTGCGGTGGGACGGTACCATGCTCAGGGTACCTCAGTCATGGAGGAGGATGGGGGAGAGCAATGGTTGATTACTCCCCCCACCAACCTGGCGGGTCGGGAGTCGAACCGGCAACCTCTGGGATGCAAGTCTGACGCCCTAACCGCTCACCCATGACTGCCCAATATATAGTATTTACCTAATAGACATTTTGTGGATGTATTTCCCCAGTGCCCTGGGCCCAGTACCAGCACACCACAGGCAGCCACGGCCGCAGAGTAGACACCGAGCGCAGACCGGAGCTCAGTTTGGGATCCTACGAGATACTGGAGCAGAATAAGGTCAGTGTTTTCACTATTACTGTTGCTTTAATAATGCCAACTCACCAGTCAGGAAATACTTTTGTGTGTGCGCGTGTGTGTGTGTGTGTGTGTGTGTGTGTGTGTGTGTGTGTGTGTGTGTGTGTGTGTGTGTGTGTGTGTGTGTGTGTGTGTGTGTGTGTGTGTGTGTGTGTGCGCGCGCGTGTGTGTGTGCATGCGTGTGTGTACATTGACCTGAGGGATGTGTCACAGCATTCATTTGGTAATGAGCGTAGTTGGATGTGTATTTGTGCAGGATCTGTGTGTGTGTGTGTGCATGCGTGCGTGCATGTGTGTGTAGGTTGACCTGAGGGATTTGTGACAGCAGTAATTTGGTAGTGAGCGTAGTTGGATGTGTATTTTTGCAGGATGTGTGTTTGTATGTGTGTAGGTGTCTGTGCGTGTATGTTAATGCTGTAACCATATTGTATCGAACCGAGAAATCGTGATACACAGAGTCACGATACTGTCATGAATCGTGATACAAACCGAATCGTGAGTTGAGTGTATCGTTACAGCCCTAGTGTATGTTGACCTGAGGGATCTGTCTCAGCAGTAATTTAGTAATAAGCGTTTAGTAGTTGGATGTGTATTTGTGCAGGATGTGTGTGTGTGTGTGTGTGTGTGTAGGTTGACCTGAGGGATCTGTCACAACAGTAATTTGGTAATGAGCGCATAGTAGTTGGATGTGTATTTGTGCAGGATGAAGCTGCCTGTCTCCTGCTGGCGGTGGATGTGTCTGGTGCCGCCCTGAGAGCCGGACAGCTAGAGGCCATATGCCAACACCTGCATTCACTCCTGGACACAGCGTATAAGTATGCTACGTGGAAATAACACATGCACACGCACGCACGCACGCACGCATGCACACACACACACACACACACACACACACACACACACACACACACACACACACACACACACACACACACACACACACACATTCCTAGTCCCAATGTGCTGACTAATCATATTGTAGTCATTCTCGACATCAGCCATATATTCTTAATTTGGGGGTGTGAGTGTGTACATAAACGTATATGCACCTATGGCTGTTCTTATCTGTATGTATTTTAATTTTGCTGTACCTGCCAGATGGAAATTGGCTGTATTAGCTATGATCTGGCACAAATCCATCTTTTTACTTTTGTCGCCATTGATTCTTGTACATGTTCCCTGCTTCAACTAAACTAAATTAAACTATGCATGGTGTGTGCTTGCCTTGTAGGGCAGCAGGTTCGGAGCAGTGTGCGTTGCGTGTGGGCCTGCTGACATATGATAGCAGAGTTCACCTGTATAACCTGAGTGCCAACCTGTCCCGCCCCTCCATGCTGGTCGTCATGGAAACGGACGATTTTGAACTTCCCCTGACCGACGGCCTTCTCATACCCCTCGGCGAGTGCAAACACATCATCCAGAGGTCTGTGCCCTAAAACTCCTGAAAAAAAATGTTATTACCTCCGCCAAGGAAGTTATGTTTTCGGTCCGTGGATCTGTTTGTTTGTTTGTTTGTCAGTTTGTCCGTCAGCAGGATAACTCAAAAAGTTATGAACGGATTTGGATGAAATTCTGTGGAGTTGTTGGTAATGACCCAAGGAACAAGTGATTCTGGTCGTGATCCGGATCACGAACCGGAACCAAGACTTTTAAAAAGATTCTTCACCATTGCTGGCCTATAAATCTAGACGCCCCGAGCCCCGACCACAAATTGAATTGCTGGACAGGACAGGGCAAAGCATTTCAGTTTCTAACTCCACAAAATGAAGGCAGAAGACAGGGTGTAACATAGTGAAATGTTCTATAAAGCAGCTTCCTTGGCAGAGGTCCGTGCTCTCTGAGTGCTTCTACTTTTGATAGTGTTATTGTTATTGGTAGCCTCTTACTGCAGATGGGGTCGCGGGCGGGCCTATTCACTATTTGCTGAAAATACTCAACTACATCATAACAACATTGATATGACAGTGCCAAGAGCCTTAAGTAACAGATTAAGACATAGGCATTACAATTTTGGTGACAGTAAGGTTATAACATAGGTGCTGCGCTAAGGGGTTAAGTACACAACTATGTTACATTTAGCCTGGGATATTTATTTGTCCCTCAGTCGTTGAATTGATTCCCAATTGAGGGATTGAGAGTACATACATAGGCCTACTGTATTAATATTTTCCCCCATTTAATTAGGTAGTGACTTGGTAGTGTCTGAAATAAATTCCTGAAAGGTTTTGAAATTTACCATTTCGTTTTTTTACCATGTCATTGTGTATATCCAGTGTGTTGCAGCAGATACCATTGTTTAGTCCGGAGCCTCAGGATTCAACCTGCATACCTCAAGACACAGTCGTCTCCACCGGTCTCAAGATTCTTCAGGTGGGCCCTACAAAACTTCATTGAAAATGGTCAAGACACAGTCAAGACAAAACAATAATGAGTCATTTCAAGTCAAGCATTCGTAATTTCAAGGCTGATGGTGCAAAAACAAAATCTTTATCATGCAGTCATTGTGGCTAGCTACAGTTTGGAGTGAGATTTGAAGATGAGATTTGAAACTTATCCACCAAGAAGTACTTTTCCTCAGTATAGACCTTGTATACCGTATTTTCTTCTCACAGATAAAGACTACAAAGCCTGAACACTATTGGCTCCATGCTTACCTCAGCTATTATGTGTGTATTGTAGGAAGTGTATAAAGGTCTGCAATACTGATGTACACTCCCAAAAGTTTAATAACACAATGTTTCGGGACGCATCCAACACGATGAGCTGTTAACATTTTGGGAGCATTGATGTGTTGCAGACCTTTTATAATAAATATGATCTCTTTCCAGTTCTCTTCTGTTTGGTCCAACACCTGTATTACTGATGTGCGTGCATTCTCTGCCTTTTTACCTCCGCCAAGGAGGTAATGTTTTCGGTAGCGTTGGTTTGTCTGTCTGTCTGTCTGTCAGCAGCATAACTCAAAAACTAATCAACGGATTTGGACGAAACTTTGTGGAGTTATTAGTAATGACGCAAGGAACAAGTGATTCAATTCTGGTGGTGATACGGATCATGAACCGGAACCAGGGGCCTCATTTATCAAGCGTTCTTAGGCACATATATGTGCGTAAAGCATGCGTGCGATCATTCCTGAGCAAAGTGTGGGATTTATGAACTTGTACTTGAACATAGAAATAAGCCTAAATCTACGCACACCTCAGACCATGCGTGCAAGTGGAAGAAACATGAAATTGCAAATAATATTGGCCGTGCAAGGTACCAATAGCTTTGAATGGCAATGGAGTATGACAGTGTGCTATTTGACAGTGTTTTCTTCCATGTGTGTCTCCTTTTTTTGCTTATTTTGAAACACTGTCCTCCTCCTGTCGAAAGCACCTCCATTTCTGCCCCAGAAATGTTTCTATCTCCGCACTTCCCGCCAGCGCTTTGAGTGGCGCGTGTGTCCGCGTGTGTTTATGTGTGTCCAAACAGGGTGGCGCCTTCGAATTAACAAGGCATTTGAATACATTTTAATGCCATATATGGTTACTTGGAGGCATTTCGGGATGCAATTACCTCGAATTCGCGCGTGCACAGTGATTTGGAAGGTGTGGGATTTACCATGCAGAGGTGTGCGTAGGAACAGCCAACGCACGTTTGATTAATCCCGATTTTTCGGTACTTGCGAACATTCTATATTTCACTCATAGGACACAATTTAGAAGGCATTCTACGAACAAATGATAAATGAGGCCCCAGGACTTCTTAAAGGATTCTATCAGCAGGATAACTCAAAAACCAATCAACGGATTTGGACGAAACTTTGTGGAGTTATTAGTAATGACGCAAGGAACAAGTGATTCAATTCTGGTGGTGATACGGATCATGAACCGGAACCAGGACCTTTTTAAAGATTCTTCACCAATTCTGGCCTATGAATCTAGACGCCCCTAGTGACCACAAATTGAATTGCGGGACAAAACATTCCAATTTCTAACTCCACAAAAAGAGGGCAGAAGGACTTAAAATGAAAATAGGGTGTAGCATAGTCAAATGTTCTATCAAGCAGCTTCCTTGGCGGAGGTCTGCGCTCTCTGAGTGCCTCTAGTTTATATATATTTTAGGAGGTGGGCTGTCCAGGGAAGCTGCTGGTCTTCCACTCGTCTCCCCTCACAGAGAACTCCAGCAGATCCTCTTCCTCCTCTCCAGGATTCTTCAGCTCCAACAAGCCAAAGGTACCATGGATGGGATACACTCCTCTACTCCATTAGGAGCTATAGAGGAGCTATTCCATTCTGGTCTGTTCTCCACCTCTGCATCGGTGTTGTAGCTTGTGTCTACTCTTTATGGCAATATATACACATTCAGACTTTTTGGAGCTATAAATGACTAAAGTTGATATGTGCGCAGTTTGGCTCTGTCATTATACTGATTGTCTCATCTTGACTCACCTTTCATTTTCAGTCACTTTTCCAGGCCTCAGATTCTGCCGTCTCATTGGCCAAGGCATGCGTCAGTCAAGGCTGCAGTGTGCACCTCTTCCTATTCGCCCAGCAAGACGTGGGTGGGGCTTGGCCAGGGGACATTCCCCATTTGACAGGTGGCGGCCTGTATTCATACAGCAGCCTGCAGGTAAGATGGCCCACTCTGTCCATTGCCTTCTCATTATCACATGCTACGCTACCACATGGAACAGTCTACCTCTCCATATCCGCCAAGCCCCCACACTGGCTACTTTCAGAAAGCACCTAAAAGCACATTTTTCACTGAGGCCTATGGTCCTTAACTACCCTGCCCCCCAACCCCACTTCAACCCCACTTCTTCGCCCTCCTCACCTCTCCCCTCTATTCCCCTGCCCTATCTCCTTTTGTAAAGTGACTTTGGGTTACTTGAAAGGCGCTATATAAAATCAAGTTATTATTATTATTATTATTATTATTATCATTATTATTATTATTACAATAGCAATGTTGTGCAACAACACTGACTCTTGCACTTCATTTCAGTCAAGATTAGAAAAGGAGAGGCTACATGGCGACCTGGCCAAGATAATGGAGACAGACATGGCATACAAGGCTCAGCTCAGAGTCTTTACCAGCAAAGGTAAGACGTTCGGAATACTGATTTCTATAGATATATTATGGATATATTATTTTTTATTTCTGGCTAATTATGATGATTCCGTTTATCTTCTTGTCTGCCTGCTATAATTCCTAAACACTTCCTAAATGTGTGTGTGTGCGTGTATGCGTGTGTACGTGTGTGTGCGTGTGCGTGCGTGTGTTGTTCTGTATGCCAGAGCTGAATGTGTCCGGTAGCTATGGCTCCTTCATCCCCAGTGCTTGTCCAGGGCTGGTGGCCTTGGCTGCTCTGGACTGCCACACGGCCCTGGCCCTGGAGTTCACCCACAGCAAAGCCCTCAACGAAGCCAGAGGGGTGGCCATACAGGTGAGCTGAGTGAGGTCAGGGTGGATGTCCACTACCTGTCTTCTCCATGAATGAATGAACAACTTTATTGCCCCAAGGGGAATTTGTCTTGCGTTTTTGAGCCATACAGTTAAAGTGATACTGTCCCATTTTTGGAAATAAGGTTATTTTAGGTTTTACCGTTTTCCTGTACTTTCAACCGTTCTCTGGGTATGGCAGTGCAAATTTTACCTCCGAGCTAGCAGTTAACTTTGAGTCCTATGAGACCAGTTAGCCGCCAGCTGGTCTCATAGGATTCAATGTTAACAGCTAGCATGGAGGGAAAATTTGTACTGCCATACCCAGAGAACGGTTGAAAGTACAGGAGAATCGTAAAACCCTATTATCTAACTCAAGGGGAGGTGGAGCTTATTTCCAAAAATGGGACAGTATCTCTTTAACACTTTGGCATAGTAGTGTTGTTAAAATGTTGTTAAGCTTTTTCAGCAAACAGTGAAATTCAGAGCCTATTTTATAACGTTATTATCACCAAAATGGTTACTATCGGTTGCTAAAGGCTCTTGGCAATGTCATACCAATGTTGTTAGGCTTTTTCAGCAAATAGTGAATTGTATGGCTGCCTGGAGATCCCATCTGCCTGAAAGGGCTAGACCTTTGTGACTGATGTGATGCCCACTCCATCCACCTGCTATAGGTGGTTCTGTCCTACACCAGTGCGGGTGGGGAGAGGAGGACCAGGGTCCACAGCCTGAGCCTGCGATGCTCTGCTTCCCTCCTGGACACCTTCCGCAACAGCCAGGCCGAGACGCTGCTCACCTTCTACTGCAAGAAAAGTGAGTGAGAAGACTGTGAAACGTGAGGCCGTGGTGGCCTAAAATGGTTAGGGAGGTTGGTCTACCCATTGATGCTGGATGTTCTATACAGTAGTGCTTTACTTGCATCACTTGACAGGAAGAGACTGCCGATGGTGACCAACACAGCACAAAAGATCATAGGCTGCCCCCCCGCCTCCCATAACCTCCATATATCCCGCTGCCTAAACAGAGCCATGAATATATCATCACCGCGGCTTCCATCTGTTCAAACCAATTATACAGAATAGAGTATATACATGTACAGTATATCAGTGGTTGAAACGGTTGCCCGTTAGAGGTCAATACCAGACCAATAGAGTGAAGGACAGCTTCTTACCCAAAGCTGTCACAACGCTGAACTCACACTTGCACTTAGGACTGTGTTTATCCATCAAGGACTGTGTGCACCTTGTAGGGAGCGCCTAAATCTCATTAAACTGTTTACAATGACAATAAAAGGCTTTCTATTTCTATTTTCTTTTTTCTATTTTCTATCCCTTCTGCCTGCAGTGTACTGTGCAGTGATAGAGCGCCCCCTACAGTGCCTGCGTGAGGAACTGCAGGCTGAGGTAACGGAGCTGCTGGCCAGCTATCGCAAGATCGGCTGTACTACCCCGGTCAACTCAGGACAGGTACAGTACATAACACTAGGAGCAAACAGTGCAAACGTTTCCGTCCCAGTCAGACCATCCTCAGTGCAAAGACTTTCATTGTATGTTTAGAAAATAGAACAGCTACAGTAGATAACACCCATATAGACCCCTTTAGAGTTTGTAAACAGGTATGACGTAATTTGGCTGCGTGCGCACCGCTGCCTCAAAATCGACCATGCTCCGTTCACTTGTACAGACACTCGACAGTTTTTTTTCCGAAATAAGATTACGGATGCTCGCGCTAACTTCAGATATGCAGTGGGCACCACAGACACGGGCATTCCTGGCGATGTCATCAGTCCAGTCAGTAGTTTAATGTCTTGTAACAACAAACATCTCCTATGCTTCTGGAACAGCCTCTTCCCTCTCAAAATAGCATAACAAGTGTACTTTTCGGAATCTCTATTTTTTATCAACGTACACGCTTCAGAACGGCAGTTTTTCTCTCTTTAGTGTCTGCACTGTCAGCAAGTATTACAGACTCACCACTCCCTATTTTACCCATGCCTGCAGTTCACCTAGTGGCCGCTGTCGAAAGGGCGCAGCCCATTCTTTCTGAATGGAGTCTGCACTCCCCCTAGAGAGCAGTACGACCCAGAAGAGTGGAGTCTTTCGTAATATTTGTCTCACATCTCTGGTGTGTTTGAGTCAACGATGCGCACGCATTCATGAGGACGTCGACTCTGAACGGGTCTATAGGTTGGCTGACCAAATTATTATATAACCGAAAAGTAAGAGAAGGCCGCACAATGTATTTGACTTTTTTTATTACAGACACATTTCGGCGTTCTGCCTTCCTCAGTGTGTGACGCCGAAACGCATCTGTGTAATAAAAAAGTCAAATGCATGGTGCGACCTTCTCTTACTTTACAGTAGGGATGGCAAAAATTGAAAAAACTCTTAACCGGCTACTGAGACTCATGAACCGGTGGTTAATCGGTTAACCGGTAATCTTAAATTATACAACGTTCGCGTGCCTGATATACACAGCACTGTTTTTTTATTTTTTTATTGTTCACATAAGCCTTTTTTTTTGATGCGCAGACAGTACCTGCCATGTCCAGCCACTGTTGCCTGATGGAAAATGCTAAATTATCGTCCTAAAACCTCAAAATTATGGTTTTTTTTTTTACTTTTTGGGAGGAAAATATTATTATAATTATTATTATTATTACAACCGGTTAACCGGTGGCAGACAATTTTAACCGGTTAAAGTTGATCCGGTCGACTATCAGTTAACCGGTTACCGGTTAACATCCCTACTTTACAGTAAATAAGACTGCCACGCTCACAGACCTTGGCCAATGTCAGGAAATCTTAACAGTTCATGTGCAAAAAGTTGATGTTTATAAGCCTATACAATTTTTATGATTGACTAAATGGACCAAAACATTGCGCTAAAGGCCAAATGGGTTATATACAGTAAAACTATTTAAGATTGCATTATACGTGTATGTGGAAAACCTTAGTTTTTATGCATTGAATTATATGTGGATGACCTTATTTTATGACAATTAAACCAAAGAATCCAGCTTGTCTTCAAAAGACTTTGAATTTTGAATCGTAAAAAGAATCTTGAAAGAAATTACTTTTGAAAGAGGATTCCAAACTCTCTTGTGTGTACGTCAGGGCTTGTAACTGGCACCACCTTGGCTGTGACTGTGGCTAGTAATAATTTCAGTGTCACTAGCCAATTTGGC
Source organism: Engraulis encrasicolus (assembly GCF_034702125.1). NCBI lineage: Eukaryota > Metazoa > Chordata > Actinopteri > Clupeiformes > Engraulidae > Engraulis > Engraulis encrasicolus. Next base: position 41,205,311 of record NC_085859.1, on the reverse strand, counting down.
AGGTAGCTTATTCCTTGGCATGACATGTCAAAGTAGCCTCTATTCTGTTTTTATTTTGCTCCTTGTGTATCAATTTATTTGTATTCAAAGTTCAATAAAAAAGCTGTTACTCAGTTTCTATTTCTTAGATATATTCCCATGTACAAAGCTAGGCACTCATCTTCTTGCTTCAGTTTCTCATCTTCAGAGGTTAGATTGTACAGTATCATGATAAAGAAAAAAAAACACTATCAGATTTGTGGCTAGTACTGTAGAATAGGTGAAGGCTAGTGACCCCAATGGCCACAGTGGCTGGTGCGTACAATAGTTCATGTCAAGGCCTGGTGTATCCTAGTGATGGGCAAATGAAGCTTTGTTGAAGCTCTGAACCATTTAGGCACATTGCTTCAAAAAATGGGTTAGTACTTGAAGCTTCAGTAACAGGGCCCTCTCCTGGTGAAAAGCCATGTTTGCAATTAAACGGGCTCAATTAGATAAATTGAGATGTTGTGCCCTCATCATCTGCGATATTACTCTCAATATTGGACTGAGCTCATACTTTTACACACTAACTTCCAGACATTTGACATTTTAGGCCACTGAACAACATTACAAAGGCTACGATGCCACATTTATTTATTTATTAATTTATTATTAGGCTTTTGGGCGATCAGAATAAATTGTTGCTGAACATTAATGTCTTCTCCTTGTTGTGTTCATAACGTATGATGATGTTGTCTACTTGTCTATCAAGTGGGACTTATGGGCCTAATGGCAGTCAATAAAATATCTATTCTCTCCACTGCAACCTGGCAGACGGCTCTGCAACAGTCCAAACACATTTGCGCGCGCCTGCTGGTTCGTGTGGCAGCGCAAAACACTGCAGCTTCTTTCGGAAAACTGAACCAGTTTACTGTTTCATACGTCATATATCACATGGTTTTTCCGTACTGAAGCAAACTTCGGAACAGTGGTTTAATGGTTTTCACAGTTGATGGTTTGAAACACGTTCCGGCGCGCTTGTGCCAGACTGCCATCACTAGTGTAATGTGTCTCCACAGCTGGTGCTGCCGGTGTTCCTGAAGGCCCTGCCGGTGTTTGTCAACAGCCTGCGTAAGAGCGAGGTGGTGCTGCCGGGGGTGCGCAGCTCAGTGCACCAGCGCCTGCTCCAGCGCAGCCGGGTCCTCAACATGGACACCAGGAGCACCGTCACACACTTCTACCCACACCTGCTCGCTCTGGTCAGCAAACACTCTGGTCTTTATTTATTCACTTTCTTTATTATGTATTAATATTCATTTATATGCTGCGAAGGATTTAACATCACACCCTTCTACCCACACCTGTTCGCTCTTTGTTTTTCAAACGTTGGACTGGTGTGGGGGGGGAGATAGGGCCCAGGTACTTTTTGACTTAAAGGGACCCCTCATAGTTAGCGGCGCAGAACTGACTCACCAGTTGGCCCCGCTTTTAAAAAATAATAATCTGAAAATAGGGGCCCACGAGGGTGCAGGGCCCACCGGGAAATGCCAGCTATGCCAGATGGCCAGTCCAGCCCTGTTTATTATTGTTAATTTATATACTGTGTATGGTTTATTCGTTATTACACTGATTCTTGAAAGTTTGGCAAAACATGTCCCAGCTATAAAAGTCTAATTCTGTTGAGAATCAATTACCGATACATTTTTATGAACAAAATAAATCCAGGCAATGACCAAGGGGTCTGTTACACAAATGTACAGTTGTTTGAAGATATTTTAAAGGAACTGTGCACCCTTTTTTATTTTCACAGATTTGCAGTATTTCCAAGCATTATGCATGAATGTGCATATAATTTGCACTGCTAAGGATCTTCTATTTATCTTGGCATTAACAAACCATTTCCCTAAGGAATCTGATGAAAACGCTCTGTCGAGCCTGGTTTATGCTCGGAAACAAACTTGTTTGTGCGGTGATGCAGACAGCCACGCAGTTATCCCATCCCCCCCGCAGTCACTTGTTGCGCACCCCGAAAATGACAGGCTAGGGTTTTTTCCAGCCCTTATCTAGTTATGATCTTATTTCCCTCCTAGTGTGTGGGCGATGAGCGCCCCCGTGTGGGAGAGGTGTTGCGGTGCAGCGCGTCCAGCCTGGACCCCTGTGGCCTGTACCTGGCCAGCTGCCCCACGGCGCTGGTGCTCTGGGTGGGCCACGCCGTCTCCAGGCAGGCCCTGATGGAGCTCTTTGGCAACTCCTGCTTCTCTGCCGTCACTACAGGCGAGGTATTACATCACATTACATTACATTTCATTGCATTTGGCAGACACTTCATAACCAAAGCGAGTTACAAACGAGGACATAATCATAGCCAACATCACTAGCAGATACAAAGTGCACAAGGAATATATAGAACAACAAGTGCGGATGCAAGATTCCACCACTTGGAACGTACACATAGCATGTACACATAGCATGAAAAACATACACTCATCACCGACCACTTTATTAGGTACATCTAGCGAGTACTGCCTTGGAGCCCCCCTTGCCTTCAGAACTGACTTAACTTCCTGCAGCAATACTCAAAGTGCCCATAGTGTGCCAAGAAAATATCCCCCATACGAGTACCATTCCATCTGATGCTTGGTTTGAGCTGCAGCAGATTGTTTTCATCTTGTCTACATTCCTGAATGCATTGAGTTCCCGCCATGTGATTAGAAATGTGAGAAAAGTGTCTACATCTCTAAATCCACTGTCACGACATGCTAGTTCAGTTTTTTAGTACAGGATTATTTTTATACTTAATAGATTACGGTAGATTAGATTTGATTCTTTATTGTCCCATAGGGATATTTGTTTTCACATCAGACTGTTGAGTTCCAACAGATTAGATCTTTGCAGTACACATCTCACTTGCAATACATATAGACACCATTTTCGCACAGACACTTACACATCCTCAGACATCCACATACAATACATATACACACATCTATTCATATGTGCTCCAATATACACTCCTCTACATACCTATACATTCCTGTCCTCCACATACAACCCTTCCATTTTTTGTGTCCATGAAGGCTTTTACTGCTGTGCATATATAATAATCACACTGTTTTTCGTGTATTGGTCAGATACAGCTGTCTCCCCTGGATACCCCACTGTCAGTCCACGTGAGGAGCCTCATTCATGCTCTACAGTCAAACTCAGCATTCAGTGTCACGGTAAGACTGGATTAGTGTTGTTAGTGTGGTGACTTGGGCATACAGTATGCTGTTATCCATTACATTACATTGTATTTGGCAGACGCTTTATAACCAAAGCGACTTACAAACGAGGACATAATCATAGCCAACATCACTAGCAGATACAAGTGCACAATTATTAAAAAAAACTGTGTTACAAAGCCCAAGCTACTGTATGATGATGGTATACAATGCAATACAATACAATGCTTTTATATAGCACAGTATCACAGCAATGAAGAGCTTTCAAACACACACACACACACACACACACTCCCACATTCACGCACACAATCCCACATGCTGCCATATGGTGCCAAATATCCGGGGTTCATGTGAGCGTGCACACACACACAAATAATCCTATAAATAGTCCTAAAAACGATTAGTAACAGCTTAATTTCCGAACATCAACATCAACATAGGACACCTTAATTAAAAAAAAAATCTGAATGATTCAACAGGCACTCAAATATACTCAACTCAACTGTACTACTGTTAACTATTCCATGATACTCCACCCACCTCCACTCTGTTCTGTTGATCTCTTAAGTTCTTCTGGCCGTCCCCTGCTCTCCTCTCTCTTCTCACCCGTACAGCTGAAGGTGGTGAAGCAGGGGGACAGCTGTGAGGATGCCATGCAGCGCCGCCTGGTGGAGGACAAGAGTCCTAACGGAGGAGCCTCCTACGCAGACTTCCTCTACCACCTCCACGTCCACTCCCTACGCCTGCTAGGCTGACAGTGACACCCGGGGTTGGGTTGCAGAGCGTACACATCAATACCTTCTAGTGTTAGTTGGTTCTTTTGGCTTTTGTGCCTCTACAGAGGAAGTCACAATAAACCACGAAAAAGGTGACAGAACCAAGATGGAGGAGGAAGGTGAGGTGTCATTGAGAAGTGGACCTACCTACACATGGTTCTTGACACCTTCTCCATCCTGATTTGTTTTCCTCCATGGGTGGAGGGTTAACGAGACGAGACACACGGGCAGATTGAACAACTGGAGGAGGGATACTGAGAGCCAACCAATCCTCCATTCAACCTTTCCCAGTCAGGAAGCAGACTGTGGCTCGTCATGATGTGAAACTCTGGGGTGCTGTGCTGTATTTTATTGTATGTGTCTGAGGCCAAATGCATGGTAACATTGTCAGCTAAACATGTCCGTCAGTCTGTCTGTGTCTAAATGTCATTGTTGTGAAGAACTACTAAGCATATGTATGTCCAAAGTTTATTGTTCTTATTTTTTTATTTTCCTATTTAAAAAATGTATGCATTAATTTTCTGTTTTGTTACATTGAAATGACATGTTAATAAATGCTCAGTTCCAGTCAAGCCATACGTCCTCTGTTGGAGATGTATTCCAAACAGTGATGGGCAAAATGGGTTCATTAGTTAAAATCCAGTGCCACATATTCCAAATGACCTGGTTTTACCTATCCAATTCAGTCAGGTGATTGGTTGATTGAACGATCACCTGGTTGAATTGGACATGGAATTGGACAGGTAATACAAGGTTATATTTGTACCGGTAATTCATGGCACTGGATTGTAACTAATGAATCCATATTTTGCATCATCACTCATTACAAACTACCAGACAGATGTGAACCTTTTTTCATTACTGTGTAAATGTTGAGACAGGCATGCCACGGGCACCGCACAAATGACGTCATCCTCCCTTGTGCCCCAAAGGACACAGCCCATATTTTTTTAAATCACGAGTTGCAATATCCCGCTTACAGACTATTATATATTAAAATTCTGTTCAGCATGCAGTACAGTGTGCAGTATTTGACCTCAGTATTTGAAAATGTCTCGTTACAGCCCTGATTGCAATGTCAGCTTTGCAGTAGCTACAATATCCAACCTAATACAAATACTTTGAAGGCATTTTTTTCTCAGTTTCAATCAATGTTGGCGTAATTACTGCCAGAGAAGGGAGGCAGAAGAGTCTGCTCAGTATTGGGGACAAAGAAAATCACTGGTGAACAGGCAAGTCAATGTTTGCCACTGTGTCACTACAAATACTAATCCAATATATTTGAATATTGGCAATTATGAATAAATTAATATTCAAAAGCAAGTAATACTGTATGCATGCCGTTTATTCATGCCATTGTTATTATATGGACCAGAGTTACATCAAGGACAAGGACAGTCTGCCAGGAACATAAATCAATTAGAAAAAAATATGTTTATTAAGAACTTCACACAAGTGTAAAGTAAACATCAGGAGTTTTTTTAACACACAAACTACCGTATATACAGTATATCGCATAGCACACCACATGGAATGTATCCACACCACAAATAAAAAGCTCACCAGGAGCTCAGTCTACTACTGTATAGTTACACCACCTTGAATTTGGAGGACCACCTCAGAGCTACTACAGTAAAGGCGTTTTTCCACAAACAGCCCGGCTGTGCCATGCCGTGTTGTGTCGAGCTGAGTGGTGCTGAGTGGTATTGTCAAAGCAGCCTGGTTTGTGTTTCCATTACAAACCTTTGTACTTCCAGTATGGCTGGAGTTAAATTTTTGGCATTGTCACGTAGCATTACTTTACGTGACGTAGTTGACTAAACGTAAGGCCGACAGATATCTCAGCAGGATATAAATAGTTTCAGCGACATATTTGGATACTAGAATGTTGATTTCTGCCTTCGATTTTAAAAACAAAGAAATACAGTGTCAAACTAAAGGGCAGTCCCAACAGAGATGATCTGGTGGCTGCCATAATTATTTTTTGATTCACCGTTGACGATGAGCTGATGCAGATTCTGAATTGAAAGCCCATGCAGCCTGTGCAAGGGGGCAGCCCCCAATGGCACCCCAAGGGAGCAGTGCGGCGTGACGGTACCATACTCAGGGTACCTCAGTCATGGAGAAGGACGGGGGAGCCTGGTGGGGCGGAAGTTGAACCGGAAACCTTTGGGCTACAAGTCTGACGGCCCCTATCATGACTGCTGTAGTAGGCTGTGAACGACCTGCTCGGCTCGCTTTCAGCTCGGTTCATCTGGGTTTCGAGCTGAGTAGAGCGGTAACATGCGCAATCGAACAGCAAAAAGTGGCCGCTGAGTCATGCTGTGTTTCGCAGTACCAGGTAGAAAACGGGCAGTGGAAAAGGGCCTAAAGAGGTAGCTACTGTAGTAGTGGTGGTCTTCTTGTCCATTAATTTGTCTTTGTCCTCATCAGACGAGCAGGTATGGCGGTAAAGCTCAAAAGATCCAAACCTCCACCTCATCATCAACGAGCAAAATCTCTGAGAAAATAAAGACAATATCATGTTATACCATCACTATGTTTACATGATGTTTTTAATTCCAAATTAATAATTCCTTCAAATTAATAAAGCTTACTATGATCTTTCCTTTAATTCCGAATTAAGAGGTGTTACATGACGTTTTCAAAGCGGAATTAAGCTTTATTCAGAATTAAATGTCTCATGTAAACATAGCACATGTAATACATAATATACACAACACAATTATTGCACATGAAAATTAGTCAAACTTACCAAAACCTCTCACTCTTCTTTTTCAATCGCTTTCATCTTCTCACATCTTCTGCCTGCAATGCACGATCATCAATTAATTGACATTCCTCAGTACAAGGCTTTAAAGGAACAGTCCACCATTTTTTGCTTTTCACATAATTGCAGTATTTCCAAGCATTATTCATGAATGTGCATATCATGAATGTGTTTGCATTGCCGCTTTTAGCAGTATGGCCAAATTAAGCATAGCAATTCAAGTGAGCAAACAAAATGTACTTATAAACTACTTTAAAATCCATGTAAAATTCACCGAAGTGCAAAACAGTTATTTAATCCTGTCCTGTGATGACTTGTGGCTTGATGCTAATGTTCCCATTTACTTCCAGTGATTATGCTAAACTATGCTAATAATCCTGATCTAATAAATAAAGTACAGACAACACTGAAAAGAAATGATACGCATATTCATGAGTAATGCTTGGAAATACTGCAAATATGTGAAAATCAAAAATGGGTGTACTGTTCCTTTAAAACTACATCACATTTGCTTTAGATTAGGTGGCCAAACTAACATACTCTTACAGTGAATTAGGGATTGCACAGCCTTCTCCTCTTAGTTGGCGTGGTATCCTCAGCAGAGTTTTTAGACTCAATTTCAGCCAGTCGATCCTCTATGGACAGCAACCTGGAGTTCAGCACAGCCCCTGTGGATCATGAAACGGCAAATATAAGATCAACAATTAATCGATTGACATTAGTCGATTGGAGTGGAGTAGAGTTAACTTTAAAACATTAGGGTCATTTCACGTGAAATCAGACACTTTGGGACCCGACCGACACGGATTTCGATCATACTTGGTGTGCCTTTTCAGTAGCAAGGTAGCACCCCAGAACTGCATTGGTTTGAATCTGACACTAATATTAAGGGAGAAACAGACTAGGAAAGGTTCACATGTGAGGGTAGGACACTATACATTCAGCCTTGAATATATCAGTCAGTGTTAGTCACAAAAAGATGCCTGTGGTGTTGTTTGAAAGCTCTTTTCTGGCTCTACATATTACACAATCACCTTGGAATACAACTACTCTCAGAATATGAATTATGATAAATTGAAAAATTAAAAATTGAATATCTAAAAAACCTATATTTTAAAATGGCCAGTTCCTTGTCCAAACGTAGCCGGCAATGTCATGAGCAGCACCTAAAATGCTGGTGTTCGGTTTGTTATTCATTTCAGAGAGAATTTGACTCACAAATATGGCGTCATACAGACCACTTACTAATAATATGGTAATACCATAGTAGCATCACATGACAAAACAAAAACAAAACAAAAATGGTCAGTTTCCATGGTCCCAGGTTTCAGAAACTAAGGCAGATGTCCATTTATACACACCAAATGATGATATGTGAATGTTTGAACATTCCTTCTCTGTGTACCTGTGCCATCTTCCCTTTACCGTACTTTAAAGAGATAATCAATGGCTAAACTCTCATTTTGTACTCTACCAGTGCATTTGAAGCAACAGCTGTGTCTTTTGTAGATAATGTATAAATACGTCCCGTTGCAGTTACAGGTTCCACTACCAGAAGCACATCCTGATGATCCATGACAAGTCTATCTGGTCTGAAGGGAAAAGTGAAGGATGGAGATGGCCCATGAGGATGCAGGAAGTTCAGTTTCACCTCTCCAGTGCTCGGCATACATTCCTCAGCACATGCTAGCCACCAGTTGCCATCATATACAGCTACAACATATCCTTTGATGCTTGAAAATGTAACACATTCCTTTACTGAGCTCACTCTTTCAACTCTGCCTTCTCTGAATGCTGAAAATGGCCTAACTTCCACTGTGTCCATTGACAATGGGCAGAAGCTGTGTAGTTTTTGAGTACCTGGAATAGTTCTTGCAGATTCAAACCTTTTCAACAGGTTCTCAGCTTCATGATGGTACATCTCTGTTGTGGCAAACTGGCAATGGATGTTCTTGACATTATCCTTGACTGACTCCCTTGAACCAGGAACGTTTTTAAAACTATAGTTTTGTAATTCAAGATGCTATTCAATCATTTCACTGGAACAACCAGTGCAGGCCACAATCCATCCATTTGTATGCTACTACCAAGATCAGTTGAAACTGGGAAAAAAATTATGTTTTGTTGTTATTTCAGACTGCAACATTCATGATACAATTGCTGTACATCTGTTTCAGAAGCTCCTAATTCAGTTCCTCAGTGACACTTCATCAATGACAGAACGTCCAAAGAAGATCCTATATTTTTTCTGATGGCTGTGCTGCACAATATAAGAACCTTAAAAACACAACAAATTTGTGCCACCACGAGGCAGATTTTCACATACCTGCAGAGTGGCACTTTTTTGCCACATCACATGGCAAAGGTCCATGTGATGGCGTTGGAGGGACAGTTAAATGGCTTGCTGCACGAGCAAGTCTGCAACGTCCTATTGACAATTAAATTGTAACGCCATACCAACTGTTTGAATTTGTCAAGGATAATGTCAAGAACATCCATTGCCAGTTTGCCACAACAGAGATGTACCATCATGAAGCTGAGAACCTGTTGAAAAGGTTTGAATCTGCAAGAACTATTCCAGGTACTCAAAAACTACACAGCTTCTGCCCATTGTCAATGGACACAGTGGAAGTTAGGCCATTTTCAGCATTCAGAGAAGGCAGAGTTGAAAGAGTGAGCTCAGTAAAGGAATGTGTTACATTTTCAAGCATCAAAGGGTATATTGTAGCTGTATATGATGGCAACTGGTGGCTAGCATGTGCTGAGGAATGTATGCCGACCACTGGAGAGGTGAAACTGAACTTCCTGCATCCTCATGGGCCATCTCCATCCTTCACTTTTCCCTTCAGACCAGATAGACTTGTCATGGATCATCAGGATGTGCTTCTGGTAGTGGAACCTGTAACTGCAACGGGACGTACTTATACATTATCTACAAAAGACACAGCTGCTGCTTCAAATGCACTGGTAGAGTACAAAATGAGAGTGTAGCCATTGATTATCTCTTTAAAGTACGGTAAAGGGAAGATGGCACAGGTACACAGAGAAGGAATGTTCAAACATTCACATATCTTCATTTGGTGTGTATAAATGGACATCTGCCTTAGTTTCTGAAACCTGGGACCATGGACACTGACCATTTTTGTTTTGTTTTTGTTTTGTCATGTGATGCTACTATGGTATTACCATATTATTAGTAAGTGGTCTGTATGATGCCATATTTGTGAGTCAACTTCTCTCTGAAATGAATAACAAACCGAACACCAGCATTTTAGGTGCTGCTCATGACATTGCCGGCTACGTTTGGACAAGGAACTGGCCATTTTAAAATATAAGTTTTTTAGATATTCAATTTTTAATTTTTCAATTTATCATAATTCATATTCTGAGAGTAGTTGTATTCCAAGGTGACTGTGTAATATGTAGAGCCAGAAAAGAGCTTTCAAACAACACCACAGGCATCTTTTTGTGACTAACACTGACTGATATATTCAAGGCTGAATGTATAGTGTCCTACCCTCACATGTGAACCTTTCCTAGTCTGTTTCTCCCTTAATATTAGTGTCAGATTCAAACCAATGCAGTTCTGGGGTGCTACCTTGCTACTGAAAAGGCACACCAAGTATGATTGAAATCCGGGTCGGTCGGGTCCCAAAGTGTCTGATTTCACGTGAAATGACCCATTAATCAATTTTTCAAAATTGCAATTTATTGCCAACTCAACTGGCGAGAGATAAAGGGGAAATGGGCCTGACTAATAAGTACTTGTGGGGAGTGGGAACATTTCAATCACCTTTGGAAAGAATATATGTAGAAATTCGTTTAAATGTGGCATTTCATTGAGAAACACTGATATCTGGGGAAAAAAGCACCACTAATAAATAAATCGTTTGTCAAGCAACTAATCGCATCCCTACTGGGACACAGACTGCTTGCTATCAAATACTGTACCCACATGGTTCTGTCCTGCCCTCCGTCCCCTCTTGTTCTCCTTTGGCCTCTGCGTCAGGTGGGTCTCGTGTGTCTTCTGTGACGTCAGCTCCCTCTGGCTCTGCCTCTTGCTTGATCCCGTCCACAGCAGGTGGCTCTTGTTCCTCCATCAGGTCATCTTCCAATGGCGCTAGCTGGACATCAGGCTCAGCTGGGTTTTGTTCTTCTGGAGCAGGGTGCAGCCTCCTGCAAAAGAACACAGCACAACAAGTTTACAATGTTTTTTTTTTAATTATCATTATCATTATTTTTGTTTAGTTTCATTTCATTTAGTTTTACATCTGTATTTGTTTTATTTTTGGTAGTTTTAGGATTACAGATAGTTTTACCAAACAGGGTATTAATAACAATCAAATACAATTTTAAAACATTTATTTGGGCATTACCCCAAAACACCCACAACTTGGCAAGCTTCAGTACAAAATGATATCAAAAACACAAACCACTAAAGCTTCACATTTGACAGTCGTTTGCCTCTTTCTCACTCAGGTAGCTTTCGCCATGCTCGCAGGGAACTCACGTGAGTGGCCACAAATCGACTGTATCACAAGAGGTTGCCGCCAGTTGAGGTAAATTCACTTTATCCAAAAGCGGCAACCACCTGCCTATGTAGTTGACAAAATGAGGATTCAAAATAACACTCGACCTCCGAAGCCTCCACCACTTTTGTGCTACAAACAAAGTTGTTGATGATACAGTCTAAAAGACACGCCTCTTCAGTTCCATTCATTCCCATGGGGGCGCTGCCACCTAGTGTTGGTCTTTAAAACCACATGGTTATTTCAAATTATTTATACTGTATGTAGCCCACTATATATGAACCACTGAAATCAAGCATGATTCGAATGGATACAGCAGTATGGCAGTACTTACTGCACAGAATGAGGTGTCCAACTGACTTCAGCTCCTGCCTTACCGGTGTCCTAAAGACAGACAGACAGACAGACAGACAGACAGACAGACAGACAGACAGACACACACACACAATGTTCATATCTCTGAGTTACTGTTAAAATTTCAAAAAAACAAAAAGACAGGTGAATGGTGGCTGTGGGGTCTGCACCTGTGTGGTGACGTGGAGCAGTGCTGGCGTCTGTTGCGCTGACAGGGTTTCTGGCTGCTGTACCAGGAGCTGTATTGGCGTCTGTAGCAGTGATGGCGTCTGTAGCTGTGCTGGCGTCTGTACCGGTGCTGGGGTCTGTAGCTGTGCTGGAGTCTGTACCGGTGCTGGCGTCTGTAGCTGTGCTGGCGTCTGTACCGGTGCTGGGGTCTGTAGCTGTGCTGGAGTCTGTACCGGTGCTGGCGTCTGTAGCAATGCTGTCATCTGTAGCGTTGCTGGGGTCTGTAGCTGTCCTGGCGTCTGTAGAAGTGTTACGGTCTGTAGTGGGGTTACGGTCTGTAGTGGGGTTACGGTCTGTAGTGGTGTTACGGTCTGTAGCACTGCTGGCGTCTGTAGAGGTGCTGGCGTCTGTTGCGCTGGTGGGGCTTGTTGTGGCGGCTGTACCAGGAGCTGTGCCTGGAAGGCCTGGAACTGTGCTTGCAGAGCCTGAAACTGTGTCTCCAGGGCCTGCAGTTGTGGCTGCACTGGGGCCTGGAGCGCCGATGGAGCCTGGACCTGGATCTGTGATGACAGGTGGGCCTGTGCCTGTGCCTGTGCGGATACATGTAACTGTGCCTGCTGAGGCTGGGGTTGTTGTGGCTGACGGGCCTGGAGCTGGAGCTGTGCTGGGGTTTGCACTTCAGCCACAAAGTGGAGCAGTTGAGTTTCAGGCTCAGTCTTTGGCACAATGGATGATGAGGCGAGGGTGGTCCCTTCATCATTCGTCACCTGGGGCTGGGTCAGGAGGTCAGTAAGTGGGTCAGTCCGAGTCTGGGTTGCCTGGGGTCCTGTTGATGCAAGGAAGGATTGATCACATCATGCATATGACGAAGAGAAGGGGGCCTAAAACTGAACCTTGTGGAACACCATGCGAAAGGAGTGAATGCAGGGGTGCAACCACTGTATGTGTACTTTATGTGTTTTGGGGGGTTGGAGAGTGGAAGGGTAAGGGGCAATGATTTACTGATGATGCAGTGTGTTGGTCTCATCTGGGAGGGTTATGGGAGGGTGGCTTTCTATATTGGTGTCTTATGATAACGGGGGTTCTGAAATGTGACTGAATGAAATATGAATTCTGAAGTCTGTGAATAATCTGAAACACTTTACTTTATAGATAAGGTGGTAATTTTATGGTAATAACTGTTTGTTTTTAGTAATAAAAGCAAAATAAGCATACAGTTTCCAGTGCAATTACGCTATAATTTCTAGTTAATAACAGCAAAATAATCATACATCTGACCTTGCTTATTGAGTATACAGCCATAGGCCTGCTTCATGGCCTCCACATAAGGCCGCAGCTCCTCGCTCAGTGGAATGCCACTGGTGACATCAGCCACCCAGCAGCTGTTCCTCTTCCTCCCTCCACGTAGGAAAAGGATTGGTGTGTAGCCCAAAACCGCAAGTTTTTGCACCTGAAATTAAAAACACCGAAGAGGTATTTGGAAGGTCTCATATTGTAATGGTATAATGTCTTTTTTTCCCCAATAGCAATTCATGAAGCATTAGCACTTTTACTAATTTAGTTTTCCTTCAGTGATACAAAGAGAAGATGCATGCTAAAATGCATCTGTGCAATAATAAAAACCACTACATGCAAGGGGCAGCCTTTTTTTAGAAGTGTAACAGCAACCTCCCACTGTATATAGCCCCATAATGCACGCCGTTCCACCAGGGGTACGCTGTAATAGTCACTGAAAAGTTAACCAACATAGTACTACACTACTGTGACATAACACAGGGCCTTTAGTAATGCACTACGACTTCTGGTACTTCCAGTCTGGTAACAGCAAATTTATAACACTGTGTCTTATGCGGTTAATGAACAAAGAGTGAAGCCTGCTATCGGCAGTAAAATTCACATCCACTCACTAAAATTTGAGCAGAGGAGACTATCCTCGAAGTGTTTCTGTTGTTTGTGACGTTGACAGCCCATTCGTCAGTTATTCTCTCCCTCCTCTCCTGGATGTTGCGTTTATTGCTGAGGATCGTGTAGCAAGCGACACAGGACTTTCGGTTGGCCTGGTTCATGGCCTTGCAGGCCGGGCAGGGCCTGAATTTACGCTTCGTCATTCTGGAAAAATAAACAATACATTGCACACACATACAAACACAGACATACAGTATTATAATTCTTAACAAGTCGCACAAAAAGGTTATCCTAACACCATGACACATACAGTACTGAAATAACCTAAAGAAGGCATATTTCATGATTAAAAACACACATCCATACAGGTATTTTAAAAAATGTACAGAGACTCTAGTAACCTAAAGGCCTTTTTTTGAGTGTCATTCCATGTCAATACACTTTCGGGCCAGACAAGCAAGGACGAAATGAAACTTGGTAGGCCTATGCCTATGGTGGCCAAATAGCACCCCGTAAGTGTATATCTGCATGAATCCGGCACTAACATTTAGGGAGAAACAGACATATCAGGTCTGAATTAGGTACAAACCATGCATTCATCCTCTATAACGTATTGCAGTCAAATTAAGTAACATAAAAATGTTTTTAACACTGTTTGAATGTTTTCTGCCTCTACAAAAACACAAACATGGAATACAACAATTAATAGCATCGGCTATATGAAATACTACAAATTGAATATAAAACCCCCTATATTCTTTCAGAAATGTTGGCATTTGGTTATTGAGTCACTGAAGAGATACTGTAGGATGTGATTTAGGGTGAGATAACAAGTTGTAGTAAAGTAGTAGTAGCACAGCCCTTGGTAGTCCTAGAAAAAAAAATATGTGGTAGTAACACAGAAGTGTACCCAGCATGCCATGAATAGCCCACCTGACTGACACATCCAAGTCACATTATGAGGATGAATGCCTGAATGGCAATGAATAATGGGGTTGAAATGCATGTAGGCCTATTCTTTGTTGGATGTTGGGTTTTGTTGTTGTTGTTGTTTTGTAAGGCAGCTTCCAGTCATATGTCATGACAGCCCGTGCTGTGCGTTGTGTAGGAGCGTGCGTTTGAGATGTGTTTATGAAATATACATACGTCAGTTCCCCAGACAGTTTGTCAGTCAAGATGAAAACAAATCTGCTGCCTGCCTCCACCACCCCCCGAAACTGGAAACAGAGCTTGCACCAGCGAGTTGCACCAGAATCCACAGGGGAAAAACGAACAAAAACCACTGGGTGACGTATAGAATTTCCACAACCCAGTTCAAAGTTTCGACCGGAGAATGGAGGCCGGAGCAGATGTACCTCAATTAATTAATTCACTGTATATCCAAAGGAAAACAACGAAGGGAACTCAGTCAGTTTTCTTCATTTCCCCTCTTCTGCTTCTTTGGGTGTTATGGCGGCGGGCAGAATTGGCTATCAGGGCGCATCGAGCAGTAGCGCCATCAACTGGACTGGCATGTGATACTACACTCTCCTAAAAACTGACAACATTAAAAAAAAAAAAAAAGAGGGAGAAAGAAAGAAGGGGGGGGGGGGGGGGGATTATGTTAATTAGCTCTGTGTATTTCAAGCACTGCTCTGTGCTTCTCAAACATCTGGCTTACATAGAATAGTAGGCCTACAGGGGTTCCCAAACCATGACAAGGCCTCCCGTACTTGGGTCATGCTACACTTAATTTGTGTGCACCCCATTTTATGTGTCAGTGCCACATTGGGATATATTAAATAAATAACGATAACAGCAGTAATGTTCAGAGATGCAATAGATTAGGGATGCCAAACTCAGGCCTGGGGGCCAAATCTGGCACGTTGAGTCTTTTTTTTTGCCTGCAAGATCATTTCAAATGTGTACATTAGCCCAGGTCAATGAAGTAATATGTGCATAGATCTCCGATATTGGCTTTTTGGCCGATATCCGATATGCCGATATTGTCCAACTCTTTTTTTTCGATTCCGATATCGGCCAATACTGCCGTGCAAAACAAGAACGCAGTAACTCAAAATGGTCCAAAAAAAAAATTATATCGGAAATGGGTTTTAAACTACCTCATTTGTCTTGTGTCAAAAAATGGTGGTCCAACACCGCCCCGTTTTGGAGAAGACTCATTTTGAAAGTGCAAAAATGACCCAAAAAAAGTTACTGCTTGTTGTATTTAAAGGTTATGTCGTACAAAACAAAAACGCAGTAAGTCGGCGAGTTACTGCTGCACGTTCCAATGGGACTGGTTTGGGAGTAGACAGTAATACTAGCCAAGAACGTAGTAACTCCTGCAGTAACTCCTGCAGTAACTCCATTTTGTGGCAGTAATACCAGCCAAGAACGCAGTAACTCTGTTTTTTTTGTGGCAAAAAGACACATAAATGTTGTTTTTTGGGGGTTTTAGGCCTATGTGTGCATTACATTTCTATCCTAAACAAGCATTATCAGGAAGTGTCACCACCAATTTACCGACAACACAGTTGTCGCGCCATATGGGAAACTTTGAACTTTTTTTCTCAGTTTGCAGTTTTCAGAGTTACTGCGTTCTTAGATTGTAGGGCAGAATACCGATGCCGATATATGTGGGTTATTTTTCCTCATAACAAATTTTAGGTAACATTACAAATCTGCTGTTGTGGAACAAAATATGCTTAATTTTATTGTAATGCCCCACTAGATGCATTCTCGAATGCAACAAAGCTTTCCAAGTATTAACATCGTCTGTGCAAAATAGAAAAATAATTAAGGAGAAAAGTGTACAATAAATTCAAGCATTATTATATCGGTTTTGATAGGTCAAAAATCCGATACCGATATTGACCGATATTACATTTTATGCTATTATCGGGCCGATATTATCGGACATCTCTAATATATGAGTGACCCCAGGTCAGTCGCACAGAATATGTGCAGACACATTTGAACTACCATATATGATGGAAAAGAGTATGTGTGAAATTTAGTCCAGTAACAATTTTAGTCCAGATTTTTTTTTGAGGGGTGTATAGTTTAGAAAAATATACATTTCTAAACAACAGGTGACAACTATGTGTGTAGGCCCTATACGTAACCTTATAAGTGAATTTGAGTTTGTAAAAGTGAATTTGTCAACTCCCCAATCGCTGCCACATAAATCCTATGTTGTGGGAGTCCAGTCACTATTAGCTTTAGACAGGTGTCAAACATAAGGCTCGGCCCACCAGGTGGTTCAAAACCCTATCTCACCTCGGAATGGGTGACTGACTAGCAATGTGATTCTGATTGGTATTTTGCACTACTACGATTTTGCATTGTTTCACAATTACGTTACTGTTTGTTTCGGCCCACTTGAGATAATCTGCTGTATGTGGACTCTGAACTGGAAACCAGCTTGACACCCCTGCTCATAGCCACTTGCAGTTTTGGCCAGGCCCAGCACAGTCATCTGAATAGGTCCCCCAGCCCAATAGATACAAAGTGATGAGGACCCAATTTTGGGCCCCCTCTCTCCCTGGGCCTGGGACAACTGCTGCCTTTGTCCATCCTCTTACCACTTTTACTATCTAAAAAAAGGGGGGGGGGTCTTTTCCCCTTTATTGACAGGATAGTGAAGAGTCAGGAAGAGAATGGCAGACGGAACGGGGGGTCACGCTAGTGGTGGCTTAAGTTGGGGAGCAGTCTTGTGGGATGGCACCATTCTCAGGGTACTTCATTCACGATGGTGAATGGAGGAAAGCACTGGTTAACCATCTCCACCCATCTCTCAATATGGGCAGCATTGTGTTAAGCGAATGTGGTGCCTGAGCCCTCTACCACCTATACCCATTTATGAACAATATTTGTAATTTAAAGCTTGTGTGGTAACACTTCACTTGACGCCAGCGTCATACGTATGACATAAAGGTGTCATAGCATTGTCATAATGCAATCATTCATGTGTCATAAACATTATGTCAATGTCATAAACATCTTATGACTTTGTCTTCAAGTGAAATTCGGTTATGACAAAGACTCCTTCATGACACTATTTTTTTATTTTATTATTATTATTTTTTTATTGCAATAAAGAGGATGACAAAGACATGACATAACAATAAGGCACACACGGTCAAGTAAACATAGTACAGTATATATGAACAATTTTGATTAGGTTACATTAAACAAGTCTAATAAGAAACAAAACATAATAAAATCGACAATAAACAAACAACAGGAATAAATTAAAGAATATTCAAAAGTCATTTTTCTTATTATTTATAAGCTTCAGAGAGTTGAGAAGAGAAGACATTTCTAAAATAAATATCATAAAGAAGGGTTGCATTTTTTTCCACTTTTGTTTATGAATAAAAAACTTAGCATGTAAAAGGAAGAAATTCACTACTCTCTCTGACTAAACCTTCATGACACTATTATGACACTGTTATGTCATATGTATGACGTCAGCGTCAAGTAAAGTGTAACCGCTTGTGTCTTGTGGTGCCCCTTGGTTGGTGCCCTTGGGCAATGCACCATGGGCCCAAATGGATAATAATACCAATCATAACCCTTCAGCCAGAGAGATTACAGCTACATGTTCACCTAGCCACTAACCATGCCTCGCAGGCCAACTTGTCACTCTGTGTTCAAATGTCTTAAAAAACAAAAAAACAAAAAACAAAAAAAACTGCGGCACTCTCAGTACTGGTCTTATTCCTGTGTCGGACCAAAGTATCGTCCTATTGTTGTTCAAGATATGTGGTAAGGTGAAAAGGCAGAGACTGATCAGTCTACATTATAGCCTAATCGATTTTCCGGCCTTTTTGTCAAATAAAAAAAAATTGGCAGTTGTAAAATAGAGAATAGGTCTGGTAAACCTACCTACTAGGTTACTGCTCTCAAAATCTTATAGGAAAACTCACTAGGCCTAAACAGATTCTGCTTTAATTAGTATGCAGAATGAAGGCCCGACGGGCATGATAATTAAACGGATTGAATATTTTCCAACAACCACTGCGTTTGTAGAGTTCACATTTGCAGCAGTGTGAAACGGCCGATAGGTGGTAGTGTTGAGCTAACTGGCAGCCGCTGCGTTGTTCTCGCAGCAAGACGCATTTGAAGGTACAGAACGCAACTGACAGCGAGCGGGGGAGGACGTAGCCAAGCAGTCTACCAGCCTACCCAGCCCGCCGCCCAAAAAAGCACGATTTTGGCATTATCCTTGTATATTTCTGTCACCTGAAAGAGAGAGGACGTACTTGTTTCCTGCATATTTCGAGCACCGCATTTGCGAGGAAGAGAGACTTTAAAGCATACCTAACCATAAGAGGAACAGTCAGAATCTGACAAGAAGACATGGCCACGACAACCTGTACGCGATTTACGGACGAATTTCAGCTGTACGAGGAACTTGGAAAGTAAGCATTTTTTGCTCTTTGGGGTCAGTGGGTAGCCTGTATTTGTTGTATGCCTGGTCACTGGTCTACTCGTAAAACGTGTGCATTAGAGATAAGAGAAGGTTGGTTCTCGCTCAGCTCAGCTGTGTGTCTGCTGGTAACACAGCTAATGTTTAGCGCGGAGAGCTAGCTTGGTATCTGGCTGGCTGGCCATCAACCAAGCAGTTCAAGCTCAGACAAACGTTTATGTCCATAAGGAGGAGTGTCACCTCACTGGGTTTTAAAAGCACTCCTATATTAACATATCATATTCCAGCAGCCGAAGAGATGGTCATTTCGTCGTTCGTATTTTGCTATGGGTCGATAGGTAGCCTAGTTGTTACAACCAAATGATTTAGGGGGCACTTGGGTTGTAAAAGCCAGCAAGTCCTGTCCGGGCGTATCGAGCGGTGGTCGCAGTGGAGTGCAACGCCCCTTTCAGAACCACTTTGCTAGCCAGCACTAGCCAACATAGCGGGCGAGAGCTATCACCTTCCCAGCTCAGCTGGCTGGCACTGGTTGAGTCTGCGGGACATGACATTTGGAGCTGTCAAAGAGAAAACCTGCGCTCTTGGTCAGGTGGTTGGTTGCTGGGTGCTTTGGAGTCCTTGGCTATAAGTTGTTGACACAAATCTCGTAAACAACATCATTTTACAGTTTCCCAACCACATTTTAGCGAAGGGGGATTTGTTTTGGGGGGCTCTCAGTGCACACAGAGAATACACCAGTGAGTAACTTCTCACAGCTTGCAAATGTAGGGTCAACATAATATGTGATTTATGGCTGTGTACTGCGAGGTACATTGCTACATGCACGGTCAGGCTGCCGTTGCTGCCCCAGTGGCGCGCGCTCTCTTCTCTGCAGCACACGCACGCTGCTTTGCATTTGTGATAGAAGCAGATACAGTAAATTATCAGAACTATAAAAGCAGATTGCGGAATCCTTTACAAATGAAATGCGTCTGTTGCACTCATGGTCCATTGAAGAAGAGGCAGTGATTATAAATAGGCAGGAGATTAGAATGATAATAAAAGTAATCTGATGAAAGAATTTCACCATGTTAAGATGTTTTGGGAAATGTTGGTTTTCGTGTACAGTGGATACTCTAATGCAAAAGTGGTCAGCCTATGCCTTGAGCTTTTCTGTGATAGCGTAAGCCTGTGCTTCCACATGAGGGTTAGATTTTTTAAAATATGGTGTGGCTTTCGTATGAGAGAGAGAGAGAGAGAGAGAGAGAGAGAGAGAGAGAGAGAGAGAGAAGAGAGAGAGAGAGAGAGGTCTTTATTTCCCAGTAGCTCCAGCAATCCCAGCAATGCAGGGAGAGGTGCTAGTGTGGTAGGATTGGTGCCATGTGGCTCCCCACCCACACACAGGAGGGTGTGTGTGTGTGTGTGTGTGTGTGTGTGTGTGTGTGTGTGTGTGTGTGTGTGTGTGTGTGTGTGTGTGTGTCCATTGAATTCATGAGAGAGAGAGAGAGAGAGAGAGAGAGAGAGAGAGAGAGAGAGAGAGAGAGAGAGAGAGAGAGAGAGAAGGCTAGCATAGTATTGGTTTGGAGCTACATACTACTTAGTTCGTTAATGAATTGGAGAAGAAATAGGCCACATCTAGAATCAAACAGAAACGTTGACACCAGTGTGTTACATGAAGTTACATGGCATCTAACGGGTAAAAAGGGGGTAATTACAAAGTAAATCCCATGTAATTCATATCCCAAGAATTACTATGAAACTACTGCATATTTTCTGATCATCTAGTCATATAACATCTCTCTGTGACCCTGTTGTTACCCAATTAATGGTATTTACTTAGTAAAATTACCCCCTTTTTACCCGTTAGATACCATGTAACCTCTCTCTGTTACCCTTCTGTTACCCAGAAAGTACAGAGTAATTGTATGGTAACTATACCATAAAGTAAAGCATTACCGATATTATTTCTGCTGAGGTGTCCTCCAAATCCATAAATGAGCCAGCCACAGATTAGTCTTGGTGTTTCATGCCCCTCATGAAGTATCCCTCTTATCTTGTGTCTCCAAGTGGTGGTGAATGCATTTTATACAGTGCTGAAATGTCAATTTTGCCATGATATTTTACTGCACTGTCTTTGACAGAGATACTGGATTTCTGATTAGGCTCCTAATCTCTCACAGTGAAGCGTCCTTTAAGCCTAACACCCTAATCATATTCTCCTCTCCCCCTTTTCCTTACTGAAGTGCACTTCTAATACTTCAAAATACAGGGCCATCATAAAGATTCAATCCCGTTCTTCCCACACTTCACTTACAATGCAATACGTGTTGTCTACAATACGTCTTCCCTTGATAAACGGCATGCACTAGTGATGCCTCACATCTTATCTAAAATGTTCTACTGTTCTACAGTGTGTGTACAATGGTGTTTTATGTAGGCGTATATCCTAGTTGGCATTCTGTCTCTGCTCCTTTGAGTTTATCCAGTGTCTGTTGCCTCGCTCTATTTATTGCTTTATTCATAATTCAAAAGCAACAGGACGCACTTATCGATTTCCCTGACTATTGTGCCCTTTTCTTTTGTAAAATGTCCTGCTTACTTCAGTTAAGCAGTGCTTTTCTCTCTGTTTTCAAGGCTCGTCTGGTTTGCTTCTTGCACTCTATACACTACGTTTTAGCTGATTTGTCAAAACAACTGTAATATTTTCTGCAAGACAGAAAAAAACACTTTGTGTCGGCTAGCCTGAGGATAAAACACACACACACACACACACACACACACACACACACACACACACACACACACACACACACACACACACACACACACACACACACACACACACAGTGTTCACCTGTTGAATTGGAAAGGAGAAAAAAACTGTTCAGCAGCCAGTGTTCAGCTGTTGAAAAAAAACGTACAGCAACAGTAAATGTTACTATACTGTATGTTAGGTCTGCAAAACTATGCCAGCTGGAGGCTAATAATTCCACATTTGCTCAGAAGGTACAACAGTTTTGTAACAAGCAGTGAAGGGCATCCTGGATTCAGGAGTTAAAATTAAGCGCTACACATATTCCAAATGACCTGGATTCAACCGACCAATTACGGCATTTGGACAGGTAAGCTTAAATCCAGTTCAATTTTGAATATGTGGCACTTTATTTTAACCTCTGAATCCAGGTTGCCCATCACTGGAAGAGCATGAGTTTGTAGGGCTAGAGCTCATAACTTCTGCTACAACCACCTCGTCTCACCCCCAAGAATCATCTTGTGGCATGAATGGTTACACTGAAGTTGACACTGCTGTTATACGTTAAGAGTGTCATAAGTGTCAAAACAGTGTCATGACACAGTCATGGACGAGTCATAATCATGATGTCAATGTCATAAACGTTTTATGGTCGAGAGAAAATGTGCACACACAGTAACAATTATCTTACGAAAGGACGACTGTCTGGAACCAATCGTCATATAGTCTAAATTCATAACATCAAGAAGACCTAGTCTACTAGCACAGGAAGACTGTGTAGTTCTACTTATCTGAAAGGCATTTTCAAATGGTAAGGCTGCAAGGGAGGGATCTTGTATGCTGGCACAACTTCAACTTGAGGTTGCGCTGTCCGTTGTCTCTGTAGATCAGTGATTCTCAAAGTGTGGTCCGGGGACCACTAGTGGTCCGCGACAGAGCTCAGGTGGTCCGCAAGGAAATTACTACTTTTCCAAGACAAGCTAGCACAGACTATAATTGTAATATTATTACAGAGCTAAATATAACTGAAGTCTCATTTTCACCATAATAAGTCAGGGTTTTAAATGTGAATAAGAAGTAAGTGATCTGCATCGAAATTAGCACCTGTCACCTGTAAATTCAGTTGACAGGTGGTCCTTGAACATTTTTGGGAGGACAAAGTGGTCCTAGATCTGAATAAGTTTGAGAAACACTGCTGTAGATTGTCTTCTCTGCTACCACTCCTATATTGCCTTATTAATTTGACAGGTAGGCTAAGTTATTACTGGCATTATAATGTTGACATAATGTATATGATGCATGCATGACTGCATT
Source organism: Engraulis encrasicolus (assembly GCF_034702125.1). Classification (NCBI taxonomy): domain Eukaryota; kingdom Metazoa; phylum Chordata; class Actinopteri; order Clupeiformes; family Engraulidae; genus Engraulis; species Engraulis encrasicolus. The sequence continues at coordinate 41,182,160 of NC_085859.1, read as the reverse complement.
ACGACACGGTTATGACAGTGTTATGTTATTGGTATGATGCCGGCATCAAGTAAAGTGTTAGCAACTGAATTGACTCCCTTAAGCTTCATTGGTACTGAACGTTAGGATCCGAAATGACACATTTGAAAGCGTCATTGCAACATTTGATGTGTAGTTAGTTATAGCCTGATTATCATCACCTTTCAAATTTCTTCGAGACTTGATCTGACCAAGAGCATAGCAATTAACATTTCCCATACGGCATGGCTGACCCGCCTCCCTTGGTTTGCTAGTGGTTGCTTGCTTCCCCGACAAAGTGGGAGGAGTTTCCGATCAGAAAGTACGTGCATTGCTCTGGACCTGACTAGTTGCAACGCTGAAGGTGCTGCGTCACTAGGAGGGCACGGCCTGGTTAGTGTAGTTAGCGCATCGTCTCAGTAGAGTGTTCTTTTTTCTTTTTTCTTTTTTTAAAGCAGTTTTTTGGGGCTTTTCAGGCTTTATTGTTTTTTGTGAGACAGGATAGAGGAGGAGAGACAGGAAGCGAGTTGGGAGAGAGAGATGGGGAAGGACCGGCAAAGGACCCAAACCGGGAATCGAACTCGGGTCGGCCGAGTGGTAAACGTGTGCCCTACCATATCAGCCACGGTAGGGCCTAGTAGAGTGTTCTTGAAGTGTGTTCTCTCCTCTCTCCTCATCCCTACAGGGCTTGTGCAGATTACATAGTGCCCTCGCTGCCTAATCCTCTGGCACTAGCCCACCTCCACGGCTTTGGGGAAATCGAATGCCACACAAACTGCTGGCCCCATTAGCCACGTTAAAGAGGCTCAGAAACCTCTAAATGGCCCAGAAACCTCTAAATGTGGCTCCTTCTCTGAGGGGGGAAAACATCCAGGGAATTGGCAATCTCTGCAATATGAGTCTCATCCATTTGCTGCTACAAACAAACTGTAAAGCCTCCCAGGAAGAGTCTTTAGCCTGGTTTAGCTGTGGCACTTTGCGTCGAACGAACACATTTCCTCCTCTAAGCTACTGTGTGCAAAAAGGTTACGTCTGCTGTAAATGTAGGACGACAGGACACTGAGGACAGTGCCATGTCTGAGACCGAGCCTAGCCTAGGCAAGATAAGCTTAGTCTTTGAAGTACAGACACAATATGGGATGCATTAGATAGAAGAACACACTTAATAGTTGATTGGGTGTCAAAGTTGTGTTGGAGCTTTGAAGATGAAAAAGGAAAAGGATGTTCCATGAGGCATGGACAAAAGTTCTAGAATGTGATAGAGTGAAGTTTGCAGAGCCTTTCATCCTGAAGCTTGTGAAGTTAAAAGAGAACGGACAGTAGAACATTTTAGATTGGATGCATGTGAGTAGGCCTGTCACGATAACAATTTTTGCCAGACGATAACGATAACAAGAAATTATTGCGATAATATTGTCTCTCTCGCCATTTTCAAACAATATAATGAGCAATAAAAAACACTGCTATGCAAGGTGCGGCCTCCTTCTTGAAACATTGAATGTAACATTTGGGCCAGCAGACTCAGAGGTTTAAATAATTAAGATTGACGCCTGCTCCAATAAGAAATGTGCCAAACAATATAATGACGTAAAAATGCAATAAAAATGTGTCTACACCCCTTCACATTTTTAAAGCATCACGGATGTTTTTAAATACATCCTCATGGAGCACAATAGGCTCTAAATAGGCTTTTTTGTATTTATTATTAAGGTAAGTTATATAGTCTTTCTTTAACATTTTCTGTTATTTATCTTTCTCAAGCACACTGAATGGCTTATAGGCCTATCCATGGTGTGATGTAAAATAACCTACTGGTGGGGTATTGTTAATTCACAAATTATTACTTAGACAGCTTATTTCAAACAAATGCACGTTGTTACTAGCTAATTATCTGTCAAAACCCAAATCAGCCCTGTTAAAGTCATTTCAACATCAGCAAAAAGCAAAAGATCATGAACAGATGCACAAGTTCCATCTCTCTCTCTCTCTCTCTCTCTCTCTCTCTCTCTCTCTCTCTCTCTCTCTCGACTCTACCCTCGACTGGAACAATTGCAATTCTGCGCACTTTAAAGTCCTTTATGAACGTCCTGTAGCGCGCTCAACTGTTCACATTCTCCTGGTGTGACAGATTTAAATCCACAAATCTTATCTTCATGATTTGCTTGCGGACTGCCTACTCATATTGTTAGGTCTAAATAAACAAGAAATATAGCGAAAATCACAAAAAGAACAGACAACGAACGTCGGGGTAGGAAGCGCATTGAAATAATAGTGGAAACTCGGCGAGGTTTAAAAAAACAGCCTCAGAGCAAGTTTGTCGCGACGGCACCACTATTTCATGTTTGCACAAACACGTCTTCGTCGTGGATATTGGGTTGCTGCGCATGTTTCAAAATGAACATTTGCCTCCGTGTTGGAGCTGTTCATTCCCCTCTCTGAGGAACGTTGCAGATGCGCTGACTGAGACTGGAAGAATATTGCGCTCCTAGTCTCTAGCGCTGATTCTTTGTCGAGGCTTATAAGCGACGCGCGGGAACACCAGCGTTCTATTTCAAAGACGCAAGTAGCCTGATCAATACACTTTTTTCCAACCAGAACTGCACTGAAACTTAAAATTACACCAACATTTAAGCGTCTTTGCGCTGCGTTGGCCTATAACGCGCCATCAGTAGTCCTACGGCAGAGAAATGGAGCGAGGGAAAACAAAACATCACGCAAATAACTTATCGTTACTTATCGGGGCCAGAAAAGTGATCGTTCTTGTAAAAAGTTATCGTCCGATTTATTGACTTATCGTATATCGTGACAGGCTTACATGTGAGGCATTACTAGTACATGAGGGTTATCTAGGGAAGACTTATGGTAGACAGTACTTATTGTGTTGTAAGTGAAGTGTGGGAAGAACAAAGGAGAGTGAATCTTTATGATGGCCCTGTATTTTGAAGTATTAAAAGTGCACTTAAGTAAGGAAAGGAGAGGAGAATATGATTAGGGTCTTCTGCTGCGTTAGGCCTAAAGGACGCTTCAACACACACACACACACACACACACACACACACACACACACACACACACACACACACACACACACACACACACACTCACTCACACTCGTGCGCGCGTGAACACACACACACGCACACACTCTCACACACACACACACACACACACACACACACACACACACACACACACACACACACACACACACACACACACACAGATAAGCCTTTTATTCATAAGCCTTATACTGAAACAAGTTGAAAAAAAAATGAAAATTTGTGTTATTATCTGATCTGACTTTTTTATTTCAACATTATCCTAATCGGATAATATAGCGTAAATCCATTGCTTGTATTACTAACTTAACACACTCTGGCATAGTCTGTGAAGAGAACGAAAACAATCAAATTCAACATCAATTGAAACACATGAAAGGGAGTAACTCAATTGATGTAGTGTGGCAAAGTCATTTGATAGAACGTTTTCTCCCATCCTATTGTATTGCTTTGATACTATACTTATGAAATACTATTAGTTATCCCTGGATTTTCAGCACTGTGATAGTATTATTTGCTGACAACTCTGTTAACTTAACTGATGGTCTGAGAGTGGACTTCACAAAATGTTGATTCGGGTCAGTATTCATAGACCCCACTGCCAAATCACACATCTTTTGGTTAACATCTGAAAAACGTCAGCATGATTTAGCACACCAGGTTAATTTAGGTGGTAGGGCTGAAAGATCTACGGTTTGAGACTGAAAATCGTGATCTCAGAGACAACCCAATTTTGGGATCGTCAAAGCCAGAAAAAACGTGCTCCTAAACTGATCCATGTTTTGTTTCGTCAATAATTGCACTCGTGTATGCTCTGCCTATTGCCCCTGCTGGGTGTTGTAGAACGCAACAGATAAGTCTGATAGAATGGCTCTGTATCAGCTACCAGTCAGAAACGTCCATGCTGTCCGTGACCAGGTCACTCACTAACAAAGACAGTCACTTGAACCGGAGCAACGGTTGTGGAGCATGAGAACAGAAACCCGTGCAATGAAACTTGATCGTGGTGGAAATGGATATCGCAATATCTGTCAGAGAAATTGCTATTTCAATTTTGTCTTAAAATCATTCAGCCCTATTGGGTGGTGTTGTGGTCGATGTAGTAGTATCATTTTATTTAAGCCACTGAGTTATGTAACCAGTCTCCAGCTGCAGCTGTTTAATGACTATGCCAATGTCTGCTGTGTGGAAAGGGGAAATTATCATGTGTTGCCCCCTCTGTCAAAGAGAGGCAGTATATTTTAAACTGAAGCTGAGTGAAGCGTCTGGGAGGATTTTGTTTATTATTGCTTGTTTATTTTGTGTGTGTGTGTGTTTTTTGTTCACCCTAGGGGAGCTTTTTCAGTGGTGCGTCGGTGTGTCAAGTTGTGCACGGGCCAGGAGTATGCTGCCAAAATAATCAACACCAAAAAACTCAACGCAAGAGGTAGGTCCATAACCATAACCCTGCTGCTGATGAATGTCTTGGGGAGGGGAGGGGGGAGGGGAGCGGAGGGAGCAGAAAGACTCTGAACATGACTGGATTTATTTGAAGAGGTTCCATGCACGCGTGAGACTGAGCTGGGTTGGTGAGGGAGGTTGGGAGGCTGGTAGCCTGATTATCATCGACTTTCAAATCTCTTCGAGACTTGGTCTGACCAAGAGCATAACAATTAACATTTCCCAAACTATATGGTTGACCCGCCTCCCTTAGGACAACCTAACGGATGTTTACATCCTGACAAAGTGGGAGGAGTTCCCGATTTTTCAGGTGCTCAGAAAGTACTTGCATTGCTCTTGATTAATCTATCAACTATTTTTTCGAATAGTCGATTAGTCAAACGATTAATTTTTCAAGTACTCTAGCACTTTAATCTACAAGGAGATTGGGAAAAAAAGAAAGAAACCGTTCAAATTAGGTCCTGAGCTCACAATGAGTTTTAAATCATGATAGTAGCTTATTTACTGTGAGATAAAACATCCAATTCATACCTGCTGGGCAAATTTAGGTTTCAATGAAATAAGAAAGCATTACTTTAGTAAGTAAAAAAGTATTGATTTAAATTAAACGATTAGTCGACTATGACAATTCTTGTCGACCAATTTTTGTTGTCGATTAGTCACAATTAGTCGATTAATTGTCACAGCCCTAGTGTCGTCTTTTCTGGAGACAGTTCGGCTCTCACAAATGAATTGTATGCGAAGAAGTCACATGCGCAACCATGGTAACTGCTTACCTCCCAGCCACGAGGCCAAATGCCTTGGCAATGAGGGAATGTGCTGTTTTTCTCTCCTCTCTTCTTTTTGCTTTCTTCCATTTTTAAAGATATTTTGGGCTTTTTATGGCTTCAGTTAGACAAGACAGTGATAGAGTGTCAGGAAACGTGTCACGTAGGGAGAGCCAGAGATGGGAATGTCCCCAGATATACAATATGGTACAACACACACTTACACACACACACACACACACACACACACACACACACACACACACACACACACACACACACACACACACACACACACACACACACACACACGCACACCATCGGGTTCCACACAACACAACAGGCAGCAGACTGGAGTAAATCTCCCATACTGTACCACCATAGGCGTGCACAGATAGGGATAGCTAAAGCACCTGCCCGTTTGCCGTACTGGAGGGAAAAAAACTTTTTTTGAAAGCTTTTTGTCACAATTTACTGTGGTCCATGTTGACATGATAATCTACACATGCTTCACGATCAAAAGCAGGTGACAATAATGTCCAGATATAATACATGTATATAGCCTCAATAGCCTGGTAAGGCAGCCGGAAGTTCCTCATGCCCTTAACACCCCCACCCTCAGCACCTGCCCCCCAAAAATCTCTGTACTCACCATCCCAGCCCCAATCCCAATCCCAGCCCAACCTCAGTTACAGCCACAGCCCCAGTCCCAACCCCAACCCCCCTGTCTGTTGTAATTTGATCTGTCCCCCGCCTCTCTGCCAGGTGTCAGGCAGGAGTCCTTCCCTGACACCCTCTGGGTTACCCCGCCATTCATTGTGCCGAGCACTGGAGGCTTGGGGTGGCTTCTAGGCTGCCTACCTCGCCTCCTCACCCGGATTTGGTCACTCGTTCCGGGCCGCGTAACGCTAGGGACACATTGCAGGCAAAACGAGCGAGGCGAAGAGAGGCGAAATTCATTGTTCCATTCTGACAGTTCAACCGTCATCAGTTTGTCACCGCGAATCAAATAGAATGAAACAATCATGTTGTTAGCGGAATTCGCTCCTCATTTGCATGATATTAAACTTGGTTGAATAATTTCGCTTAGCTTCGGTCCTGTTCGCTTGCCTTTGCCTCCCTCATAGGAATGAATGGCGAAGTTCGCTTCGCTTGGCCAAATTCACGCCTATGTGTCCCTAGAACCAACCCCCTCACCTCACCCTGGAGCCATGTGGATAGGAGCTGTTTACATTAGAGATGCACAGGATCCAAGATCCGGTTCCGGATCCGGCAGGATTATAGGGTTTTTCACAGGATGCGGATCCGGCAGGATCTTAAGCAGTGGATCCGGTATCCGGCAGTTACCTAAAAATCAGGATCTGGGGCATCTCTAGTTTTTACGTAGCCTAGGCTTTTCAGTCAGTCTTTCACAACCTCAATCGCTGCATGGAGTGAAAGCACTTTGGAAGCGGCCGTTGAAGGCAGTGTGGCAGTAAGCCAATGAGTCTAAAAAATAGTTTGCG
>NC_085859.1:41165392-41170392 GCF_034702125.1 Engraulis encrasicolus | reverse complement strand
GGGGTGGGAACGGGGGAGGGGGGGGGGGGGGGGGGGCCCAGCAAACTGCTCCCCTCTGGCACCAGCCAATGGGAGTGCTTGTTTATTGTTGTGAAGAGGTCAGGCCGGGTTGGCAGGGGTCGCCTGTTGGAACCATTGAGAGTTTACTTGGGCTCAGCAAGCAGTTGCTGTGTGTGCGTGTGCGTGTGTGTGTGTGTGTGTGTGTGTGTGTGTGTGTGTGTGTGTGTGTATGTGTGTGCGTGTGTGTGTGTGTGACCGAAAGAGACGGAGAGAAAGGGTCTTCCATGCATTGTTTGTGACACATGTTAGTATGTGGGTGCGTGCCGTGCACGTATATACAGTATGCACACATTAATGTCTTTGTGTTTATTGTATGTGTGTACAGTATGAGCAAGTGTATGTGCGTGTGCGTGTGCGCGCGCGAGTGTGTGTGTGTGTGTGTGTGCGTGCGTGCGTGTGCACGTGTGTGTCGTGACATGAAGTCATGAAGTTCTAGAGTTGTGCCTGTTCTTAGCCGGCAGTGCAGGCCAGGGAGGGACTGACCTGGATATCCAGATTTCTTTTTTTGGACGCTTCACTCCATTGTGCCACTAACTGGAGATGGAGAATAAGGCTGCCGTGCCGCTGGGTTGACGACACTAGTAGCCAGCGCAACTAATTCACATACTACTAAATAACGTTTCATTGTAGGCCCTTCCGTGCCGGGTCATTTGCTGATCCTTCCCCGTCTCTCTCTCCCCACTCATTTCCTGTCTCTCCTCCACTGTCCTATCAGAATAAAGGCAAAAAAGCACTAAAAATATATATTTTTAAAAAGTACTGTTTCATTGTACCCAGCAGTTTGATGTTTGAGTTTTTGTTTTAAACAATAATGCAGAAATCTTGCAGCATCTTCTGCTTCACATGTGCCGATCATGCGTGGGTACTTCCTATTTCCCTGATTCATCCCTGCTAGTTCCGCTACCCTTATTGTCCTTGGTTATAAGGGCAGCGTCGCTACTATTTGGGTAACACTTGCTAGTGCAGAATCATTCACAAGGGCTATGGGCAGCCTAACAAGAACTAGCAGACAGCATATCTTGTGGTAGCATGAAATAAAACGATGAAATGGGCGGAGATAGTGGCCATGTAGTGGTTAAGGACATTGACATTTATGACTCGCCCATGACTGTGTCATGCCACTGTTTTGACACTATTATGACTCTGTTATGCCATGCTTATGACGCCAGCATCAAGTAAAGTGCTACTCAATTGGCCTATTCAGGGGTGAAGTTCTTCAAACCATAGTTGCTAACTACGTTTGCTACTTTGTTGTTTGCAATGCAATTTCCCATTGACAAAGTCACCAAGTTGCTAACTGGCTAACAACTATGCTTTCGAGAAACGCACCACAGAGCTGTTTGAATCTTTGTGGACGAGTTTCTGAGCCTGGCCTTGACACCTGTATGTCAGTCGATGCCACAGTGATTTGCTTCTTAATGAACAATTATGGCAATTCACATTTGAAGACCCCCGGGGGGGACATTTTGGAGTGTCTGCACTAGGCGGTGTGATGGCCAGATGGACCTGCCCTGCTTCATGAGTAGTCACCAAGTGAGAGTGACGACAATGAATCATATGTAGGGCAGGCAGGCAGACCAGGCAGACCCGGCAGGCTGCCCACCAAACACACTTAGACAGATTTAACATGCGTGGCACGCACACACATACACACACACTCGCGCATACACGCAAGCATACTTGCATCACACACACACACACACGCCTCACGTACACGCAGGCACATGCACAATCCATGCACACACACACACACACACACACACACACACACACACACACACACACACACACACACACACACACACACACACACACACACACACACACACACACACACACAAAACCACATTTGTACTCTCTTCACTGCACTACCTCTCCCACACCCATCACTCTCTTATATCACTCTCTCTTTCTCTGATACACAGCGAGAGCGAGAGCGAGAGAGAGATCTTTGCAGGGCTTGTTTTGGGTATTGAGACAGAACCGCTGGCATTTTGTATTGATTTTGGTTTTGGCCCGAGAACATAATGCTCCCTTCTCATTTCCCTTATGTTCCTCTTGTCCTCTTTCCATCTCTCTCTCTGTCCCTCTCTTCTATCATTTTCATTCTCTCTGGGACTATGCCATCTCATACCCTCTCTCTCTCTCTCTCTCTCTCCCTCTCCCTCTCCCTCCTTCCTGCTGTCTCTCTCTTGGTTTCATCATCGCTCCAGTTTGTATTTGCTCTCCTTTCTTTTCTCATCCCCCTTGCTTCTTTCTCTTAATCCTTCCTGCTCTCTCTCACTCTTTCTTTCTTTCTTTCTTTCTTTCTTTCTTTCTTTCTTTCTTTCTTTCTTTCTTTCTTTCTTTCTTTCTTTCTTTCTTTCTGTCTTTCTGTCTTTCTGTCTTTCTTTCTTTCTCCCAGCAGTTTGTATTTGCGTTTCTCTCTCTCTCTCTCTCTCTCTCTCTCTCTCTCTCTCTCTCTCTCTCTCTCTCTCTCTCTCTCTCTGTCTCGGTTTTACTCTCTCCATCCTTTTCTACCCCTCTTTCTCTCCTCTCCCTCGGCCTCCTTCGTCTTCCTTTCTGCATCCCTCCTGTGTTTCTATTTGTTCTGTCTTTCTCTCTCCCTCCATGCCTCCCTCTCTCTCTCCCTCCATCCCTCCATCTCTCTCTCCCTCCATCTCTGGCTCCGTCCTGGCCTGGGGGGCTTTCCCCACCTCCCTCATGTTTTATTTAATCTGCAGCATCACGCAGAGACCTCAGCACCACACTACGGCTCACTGCAGAGCACACTCACTTGCATCTCTGCCAGAGAGAGAGAGAGAGAGAGAGAGAGAGAGAGAGAGAGAGAGAGAGAGAGAGAGAGAGATACACAAACACAAACTGGAGGGTATAAGAAAGAAATAGTGAGAGAGACAAAGAAAGAGACACACATACAGGGACAGAAAGGGGTAGAGAGACAGAGAGAGAATGAGGGGGGTAGTCGGGAAGACCTGCTTAAAAGAAAAAATAATGAGAAAGAAGAAATGGAGGAAGAGAGAGAGTGTGTGAGAGAGAGAGGGAGAAGCAGTGGGGAAGACCTGCTTATAAGGAGGAAGAGGTAGGAAGAGATGTACAGAGAGAGAGTTTTGAAAATTTGGATACAAGTAGGAGAGTGTATACGAGGATGATGGAACAAATCTTTAATAGACCAGGCCTTATTAAAGGGGCGGGGGGAGAACCAGGAGCAGCAGCAGCAGCAACTGTTGAAAAGAGTGTGTTGGAGAGGGTGTAAAATCCTGTGTGGATTTGTTGTGTGTTGAAGAGAGTGAGCGGTGCAGAGGAATAGCAAAATGCAAATCTGCATCAGGCGCAGAGCTGTTATATCCAGAGTAAACGCACTGCATGCATGAGGAGCACAAGCCACCAGTAGTATAGTACCCTGCCCCCTCTCTGTACTGTTACGTGGGTGAGCATACACACACATGCATGTAGTACTATGTGCATCTGAGCATTCATGCAGGCAAATGGATCTGTACTAAAGAACACGTATGTATTGCTAAGGATGCATACATGAACATACATGCACATGCAGTACTTGCACATCTGTACAATACACACACACACACGCGCACACACACACACACACACACACACACACACACACACACACACACACCAACTGTGCGGAAGGAAGTCAAGTCCTATCCAGACCACCAGCACATCTCATCACCCCATTACAGCTCCTGCCTGACCCCAAAGGCACTGCTCCAGTTCGGCGGCACGTCGCTCGCTGCTCCTAATAACTCTGGGACACTCAGCAGCACTGCACAGCCCCACCACACACAACAACCCAACACAGCACAGCCCAACGCAGAACAACCCAACACAGCATAGCACAGCACAGCATAGCACGGCACAGCACAGCACAGCCCAGCACAGCCCAACACAGCATAGCACAACACAGCCTAGCATGCCCAATGCAGCCCAACCCAACCCAGCACAGTCCAGCATATCATGGCACAGCACAGCACAGCACAGCACAGCACAGCACAGCACAGCACAGCACAGCACAGCACAGCACAGCACAGCACAGCACAGCACAACCCAACGCAGTACACCACTGCCCAATGAAGCACAGCACAGCACAGCACAGCACAGCACAGCACAGCACAGCACAGCACAGCACGGCGCGGCGCGGCGCGGCGCGGCGCGGCACAGCACAGCACAGCACAGCACAGCACAGCACAGCACAGCTCAGCACAGCTCAGCACAGCACAGGTACTCTTGAAACCTCCAGGCAGGAACGCCCTCTCATTAAGCAGCTCTAAAAAACCTACTAATGAAGAGGCACTCTTGGCTGATGGCATGGTGCCCCATTGAGAGGAGCTACCAAATACAGGCTGTTAACATATCACAAATCTTTTTAAACCCTAACCCCTAGGGGACACTACTGTGCTGCAGTGCCTTGTCTAGCCATTGGATTCATTCGGAAGTGTTTGCCACATTATGAAGTGTGTGGCACCCTTCCATACTTCCCTACCAGGGCAAAGTGTAGTACCTACAGCAACATGGAAACTGAGAAAAATGTCATCAAAATTGGACGCATTTGGACGCACTTGCCACAAGATAAAGGAGGTGTAATAAAGACCATTTTCAGTCTAAACTCAATTTTGACAAAATATGTAGGTATGTATGTAATGACTACACTTTGCCCTTGTCGGGCAGTATTTAAGCTTACTCCGTTCAGGGGGCTGTGGTAGCCATCTTTGCTCTGGAACGAACAGTGTGCCAGCAGAGAGCGTAAATCACACTGTGTTGCGATCAGGGCCGGCGCTAGGCATATAGGCAGACAAGGCAGTCGCTTAGGGCACCAAATGACTTGGGGGCGCCTGAATATCCCACAGAATGAGAATGTCAATAGAAATAGAACTTTGAACTTTACGTTGACACGGTGCATTTAGTATGTGTAGGTACTAGAT
>NC_085859.1:41150392-41160392 GCF_034702125.1 Engraulis encrasicolus | reverse complement strand
AAATTTTTATTGATTTTTCTTTTTCCTTAAAGCACAAGTGTTCTCCACTTAAGGAGAGAAAAAAAAAACAAAAACAAAAAACAAAGAAAGGTAACCACATGGAACCAGGGGAGTTACACGAAAACAATGAGTATTTCCATTCTGAGGAGGAAAATAAAAACAAGATCTTTAAATAAAATCTGGTCTCTTACGTGCCACAAAGTAAAGCCATATCATCCAGTCATGATTAAACTTATCCTGTTGGTTTTTCATTACAAAGGTAATCCTTTCCATTTTAAACACTTCGTACACCACATCTATCCATTCATTTATACTAGGTGGGTCTTTTTGAAGCCACCTCCTTGTTATGGCCTTCTTTGCTGCCACCAGCAAAACCCTCAGTAGATATTTCACCACTTTACCACAGTCCAGGTCTTCAAGATCGCACAAGTACATGGTTTTAAAGTCCAGGTTGATTTCCATGCGCAATGCCTCCTGCAGGTCACTATGTACCCCTTTCCAAAAGGGAGTCATGGAGGGGCAGTCCCAAAATATGTGGTAGTGATCAGCGTGATCACAACCACAGCATCTCCAACAGTTTGTTTGTGTGGAAAAGCTGGCTTTCTGTGCCGGTGTGCAAAAGAATCTGATAATATTTTTCCAACTATAGAATCTCCATTGGGGGGAGCTTGTTGTCTTCCATTGATAAGAGCATATCCTCTCCCATTCCTCCTGGGTTAAATCTAACTTAGTCTCCTTTTCCCATCTCGACTTGGTTGACACAGTGTTGTTTTTTGTCATAGATGTAATAGAAGCATAGAGTCTGGAAATTATCTTTTTGCACTTGAAACCCTTTATTGCTTCCAAGAATATACCTATAATTGTCTTTTCTATTTTTTCTTCTCTTTTGGGGAATTTTTTGCAGATATAGTCCCTGATCTGTAAATACCTGAAAAAGTCCTGATTCACCAGCCCATATGTGTCTTTCAAATGTTGGAAGCTATACACTTGACCTTGGTCATTGACTAATGAGCTGTATGTTGAAAGGCCTTTATCAGTCCAAACAAGGAAATGCTTATCCTGAACACTAGGTGCAAAGCTTAAATCATATGCAAACCATTTAAGAATACCTATATTCTGTCTAATACTATGTTTCTTTGTTACATTATTCCAAATATCTAGTGAACAGGTTATCCAGGGGTTCCCCAGATCAGTAATTTGATTGACAAGAGAACAATCCCCTATTAGCATACCCAGAGGGTATTTCTTACTCAAGGAACATTCAATATCTTTCCATCTTGACTCATAACTAGGATTACACCATCCTACCAGAAATCGGAGTTGGGCAGCCTTATAATAGTCACAGAGACTGGGGAGGGCAAGTCCACCCCTATCTTTGGGTAGCTGAAGCGTTTTAAATCTCACTCTGGGTTTTTTCCCTGCCCAAACAAATCTTGCTAGAAGTTTATCCCATTCTATGAAGTAGTGGTTGGGTTTATCTATGGGTATAGATTGGAATACATACAGAAATCGTGGCAATATATTCATTTTGATTATATCTATGCGTGAATAGATATTTAGATAAGGAATCTTGCTCCATCTATTTATGTCATCTATAATGATTGCCCTAAGGGGACCATAGTTAGACTCTTGTAGTTTGATTAGTTCAGAGGGTATGGTAATACCAAGATATTTAATACACTCTTTGTCCCAGTCAAGCTGGTAGCTTGAACGTAGGGAGTGTGGAGGCTCATAGTAGAATTTTAGCACCTGGGTTTTCTGTGTATTTATCCTGTATCCTGAGAAGGACCCATATTCTTCCAAGACCGACATTAAACTTGGGAGGGAGTTTGTGGGATCAGTAAGGTAAATGAGGACATCATCCGCGAAAAGGGCCAATTTCTGTTCTTTTGAGCCCAGCTGTACGCCTGTGATTGAGTCATTTTGTCTTATCCATTGTGCTAAGGGTTCTATAAAAAGGGCAAATAACAGGGGGCTCAATGGGCATCCTTGCCTAGTGGATCTTTCCAGGTGAAATGTATCACTAAGCACCCCATTGATTTTTAATCTGGCTCTGGGTTTGGTATAAAGGGCTTCTAGGATCTTAATTATCTGAGTATTAAAACCAAATTTCTTCATAACTGTGAACAGGAATTTCCAACGGACAGAGTCGAAAGCTTTATGAGCATCGATGCTAATGAGCATGGCAGCTATTTTGTTTTGTTTTATGTGTCTGATAACTTGGAGTGAACGTCTAATATTGTCTTGGGTCTGACGTGACGTCACAAAGCCTGTTTGGTCTAGCTGTATTACGCTTGGTAAAATGTTCTCTAATCTTTTGGAAATAATAGAAGCAAATAGTTTGTAATCAATATTGAGTACGCTAATTGGTCTATAATTGGAACAATTGAGCTTGTCTTTTCCAGCCTTAGGTAAAACAGAAATGATGGCTTCCCTCCATGACAGGGGGATTTCACCCTTCTCCATAACCCAATTGAAGGTCTTCAATAAGATAGGTGTCAAGGACCCTTTGAGATGTTTATACCATTCTGATGTAAACCCATCAGCGCCTGGAGATTTATTAGCCTTTAATCTTCCAATAGCTGATGTGATTTCCTCTGTTGAAATAGGTAGCTTCAGATTTGAATTTTGATCCTCCGACACAGATGGTAGCTCAAGTAGTTGATGTATAGAGATTAATCTGTCATCATTGTCGACCTGTGGTTGAGAATATAATTCTGCATACTAATCCTTGAAGCATCTTCTAATTTCTATTGGTTCTAGTAAAGTGTTTTTCGTTTTGGGGTCCCTTATTTTAAAAATGGAAGATTCTGCGTCTTGTTTTTTAAGTTTATAAGCCAGTAGTTTAGCATATTTGCCGCCGCCTTCATAATATTTTTGTTTGGTGAACATTAATTTCTTTTGTATCTCTAATTCCATTATACTGTTTATTTCATTTCTTATCCTTTTTATCTCCTCCTCTATGATAGGGTTCTGGGTGAGTTTGTGATCTATCTCTAGTTTTTTAAGTTTTATTTGGAGGTCACTAAGGCGTTTATTCCTTTCCTTCTTTAGAGCTGAAGTGACAGCAATCACCTTACCTCTCATAACTGCTTTACAGGCATCCCATAGAATTGGAGGAGAAACTGTATCATTATCATTATCCTTTAAGTAATTTAGAATGTCTTTGTTAAATTGCTCAACCGTGGTCTTATTTAATATAGAGGAATTAAGTTTCCATATTCGCTGGCTATCTCGTAGGACCCCTGTCACTGACATATAAACAGGACAATGGTCTGAGAGGTCCATAGTTCCAATATGACAGCTATTTACCTTAGTAGAGTCTTTCCCAAACATGAAGAAATAGTCGATTCTAGAATAAGAAGAATGGGGAGACGAATAATGGGTATAGTCTCGGACTGAGGGGTTGTGAAATCTCCATATGTCTATCAGTCCCACCTCTGAGGTGATGTCAAGAAACTTTTTAATTAGCCTCTTAGATTGAGAGTTCCGACTATTAGAGGAGTCGAGCATTGGAAATAAAGTTATATTAAAATCCCCTCCACAGATCAAGGTTCCCTGAGTTTGTGTGACTGCCTTATCTATTATCTGTTGGTAGAAATGTGATTTTGTACCTGGTGGAATGTAAACATTGTATAAAGTATAGAGAAAACCATTTATTTTTCCCTTAATCAGAATAAATCTCCCTTCTTTATCTTTAATCGCTGATAAGTGTTCATACACCACAGAGCCTGAGATCAAAATAGCGACCCCCCTGGTATGTTTTGAACCATTAGATGCTGAATAGACATGCCTAAAACCGTATCTTTTGAGATTCAGATGTTCTGTGTCTGACATATGAGTTTCCTGTAAAAAGGCTATGTCAATGCCTTCTTTTTTGAGTTTTGCCAGAACTTTGGTGCGTTTAACAGGACTGAGAAGGCCATTGACATTAAAGGAAATTACTTTAACCATATTTTAAATTACTGGCATCTTCTAAATTGTCTACTTAGAGCACCATGACCAGATTCTAGCACTTCAACATTACCTCCTATAATAATAATCACTTCCCCTATTAACATGACAAAAATAAAAAGAAAATGAAAACAAAAAAGACATAAACTTGCTACTGAACAGCAACCAACAAAGACTTCCATTAGTGAGGGAAAAAGAAGACTCCCTCTATCTCCTGCTGGAAGGAGAGGAGAGGTTAACCCAACTGGAGATGGGGCTCCCTTTAGTGGTAAAAACCCACCAATGTCCAACATTGTCCAAGGTTTCCTCATTACTCTACCTGGTTGTGATCCATACTGAAATATTATGATCAATGGGGAAAAGGAGAAAAAAGAACTTGGGGAGTAAAAGGGGTCAGGCAACTATAAGCCGATTTTCAGAGCTGGCCCTTGAAGATGCTCATTTATCCTCCTAGTCTGATACTCTTCTGTATCGCTGCAGTTTCTCCCTCGCATTCGCCGCGGTGTCGTTGCCTGCACGTTGCCATCCTGAGCAGTCGATCAGCTTCGTCAGTCGTGTGCCTGGATCATCCTCGGTTGGCACCGGCACCGCGATGCCTCTCTTGTTTAGTGCCTTCGCTGCCTCTCTCGCGCTGTTGTAGACCTCTGCTCCGGTGCCCCAGTGAACGCGCATCTTGGTGTGTGGAGTTTGGAAGCGAATCCCTTTCACCTTGAGAGCTTTCTTGATTTCCTTGTAGGCTTTGCGCTTCTCGACGTCCTCGAGTGCATAATCATGGTCAAAATAAATTTGAATGTCCTCAATAAAAACCTTCTTTTGCCAAGCCAGCGACAGCACACTTTCTTTCACTCTGAATTGCTGAAAGCACGCGACAATGGAGCGTGGAGGCTTTCCTGCCTCAGGCTTCTGTTTAGCTGCTCTGTGTGCGCGCTGGATTTGGAGAGGCTCATTCTCTGGCAAAGCTAAATTTTCCGTGAGAAACTGCTCCAAAAAATCGATCATTGAGCCGCCCTCTGTGTCTTCGGGCAAACCATATATCCGAATGTTGCACCTCCGCGACCTACGTTCCAGATCAGTAGCTTTGTCACGCAGGCGGATCCTATCAGCTAGAAGTAGACGTATAGCTTCGTTAGCCGTGGTGTGAAATTCCTCGACCTGAGACACTCTTTCTTGTATCTCTGAAATGTCCTTGCGAAACGTTTGCAGAGTTGAATTGAGCGCTCTGATTTCCGATTTTAGCTCGAATTTCAGCTCCGAGAGCATACCTTGCATCATTTCTCTTATTTCGGCCATAATGTCTTGACTGGTCTCACCATGCGTTACTTGCTCGCTATCACTTTGGTGCGGCGGTGTTCCTGCCGTGGCTCCCTTCCCTTTCGTCGTCTTTCCCATCTTTCACCTCCTTGCAAAGTTCCCCGCTTTAATTTCCAACTTTCAATTCTAGAAAACCATTGATTCTAACCGCGGGAGAACTTTTAAAACCAGGTTGAGTCGAGAGCTGACTTTACTCGCAGCCACCTGCCATGGCCGGAAACCGGAAGTCGTAAAAAGGGATTTCATGTCCAGATAAGAAGTATATAGGAGAGATGAAGATGGGAACTCCACTGCATAGGACAAATGGAGAGAGAGAGAGAGAGAGAGAGAGAGAGAGAGAGAGAGAGAGAGAGAGACAGAGAGAGAGACAGAGAGAGAGACAGAGAGAGAGACAGAGAGAGAGAGACAGAGAGAGAGAGAGAGAGAGAGAGAGAGAGGCGAAGAGAAATAACCAATAACCAATGAGACACAGATAGAGATGGGGATGAGAAAGAAGGATAGAAATAGATAGAGAGATGCACTGTAAAGAGAGAGAGAGAGAGAGAGAGAGAGAGAGAGAGAGAGAGAGAGAGAGAGAGAGAGAGAGAGAGAGAAGTGACAGAAAGAGATGGATAGAGAGACGGAGAGCGAGACAGAGAGAGACTAATCACATGGCCGCGAACGTCAATAACCAATAACAATAAGAGGGCCTTTAATGACTTTCATTGATGGATTGATGTGTGTTGGCTGACCCCAACAGCACTCTTGGGCTACACTATGTGACTACATGCATCTTCCACGTTGGGGAAATGCTATAGTATAGGCGCTGTTTATACATACCCGGGTATTTTGATGAACAAAAAAAAATCCTTCCCTATGTTTATCAAAATATCTTTGTTCACACCATTGGCAAATCCGCATGAATAATGTTAATCTCAGTTACGTATGTGTTTACTGGGTCAGAGGTGGGCCCCGGACATTCTTGAAATTTCAAGTTGGTCCCAAGTTGAAAAACGCGTGTTCTACAGTATGCTCTTCTGTGTGCATCTGTGTGTCATGCACTGTATATGGTTTGAAATGGACAACTTGAATGATGGCGTGTGTGTATGTGTGCGTGTGTGTGCGTGTGTATGTACATGCCTGTGTGTGTGTGTGTGTGCGCGTGTGTGTGCGTGTCTGCGTGTGTGTGCGTGTGTGTGTGTGTGCGCGTGTGTGTGCGTGTCTGCGTGTGTGTGTGTGTGCGTGTGTGTATGTGTGTGTGTGTGTCTCAAGCCCATGCTGTGAGGTGGATGTAGTCAGTGGGTGACATTCACAGTGTTGGTGGCTGTGATGTATGTGACGTTGTGTGTGTGTGTGTGTGTGTGTGTGTGTGTGTGTGTGTGTGTGTGTGTGTGTGTGTGAGAGAGAGAGAGAGAGAGAGAGAGAGAGAGAGAGAGAGAGAGAGAGACAGTGAGAGAGAGACAGTGAGAGAGAGACAGTGAGAGAGAGAGAATGAGAGAGAGAATGAGAGAGAGACAGTGAAAGAGAGAGAGATGGTAGAGGAATGTGGTATTGTGTGTGTGTGCGCGTGCACTCGTGTGTGTGACTGAATTGGATAGTCAGTCTACTGTGTGTGATGTACTGTATGATGTATGTGGTGTTAGATAGCTGTGATATTGCGTTACGTGTGTGTGTGTCTATGCCATGTGGGTTAGGACTAGGTGGTAAATGGCTGTGCTGCAGGGGAGCCATTTAGGGTGACGTGAGCTAAAGCAAGAGGGTAATGGGGCAGTAATACAGTATAGCACTGGTGGCCAGTGGCAGAATAATCGCATATAGGGCCCAAGGGCAAGACACTATTAGGGCCCCCCATGCAGCCTCCCAAGGTGACATTAGGGCACCCACCACATATTGGCGAGTGCCCTGGACCCTGGGGCAAATGCCCTGCTCACCCCTCCTATAGCTCCACTCCTGCTGGTGACTGTTAGAGGATGCTGCACTCCATCACTCCTACTGTACCTTCCCCCCCATTCGCCCATCACACCAACACTCACAAACACACAGTCACTGGCCTCTGCAAAGACACGCTCTGTATCGCTCTCTCTCTCTCACACGCTCTCTCTCTCACACACACGCTCTCTCCCTCCAGATGTCATCTTTCTCATTCTGTGTTTATGTGTGAGAGAGAGCGTGCAAGAATCAAAGTGTGAGTGAATGAGTGAGTGAGTGAGTGAGTGAGTGAGTGAGTGAGTGAGAGAAAGAGAGAGAGAGAGAGAGAGAGAGAGAAAAGAGAGAGAGAGAGAGAGAGAGAGAGAGAAAGAGAGAGAGAGAGAGAGAGAGAGAGAGATAGAGATTGTTTGCACCGCCACTGTCAAATACACTACATGGAGCTTGTTTTTTCTATTTACTCTCTTTCTGAAAGAAAGGGGTCAATCACTGAGCAAGTTACTGCAGGCACTCTAGAAGGGGCTCATTTTCAGTCTGACCCCTTCTCCTCCTCCTCTCGTCCCTCCTGGATGCCTCTCTCTCTCTCTCTCTCTCTCTCTCTCTCTCTCTCTCTCTCTCTCTCTCTCTCTCTCTCTCTCTCTCTCTCTCTCTCTCTCCCTCTCTCTCCCTCTCTCTCTCTGTCTTCTTTTCTCCCTGTCTATCTTTCCTTTCAACCCCTCTCTCTTTCCCCCAGTATTTTCTAGCGATCTTTACGCCTCTCCCTCTTCTTCCTAATTCTCTCTCTCTCTCTCTCTCTCTCTCGTGTGCTGCTATAGGAGAAAGTGTTTGAGACCTTGTGCGAAGCACGTAGAGACATTGTTTTCGCTATGTGAACAATGGTGAGAAGAAATGTCTCGGCTCCTCATTCTTGCTTTCCGCTCTCCCCTTCTTTTCTTTCCCTCTCTCTCTCTCTCTCTCTCTCTCTCTCTCTCTCTCTCTCTCTCTCTCGCTCTCTCCCCTCAGTGTTTCTCTCCAGTACTTTATCTTTGTTCCTTTCCCACTTTCCTGTTTTTATTCCCTTTTCCCCTGAACACCATATCTCTGTTTCTTGTTGCGTGCAGCGACTGTATATTAGATTTTTTTAAAGTGCATGAGTGGGGTGGGATGTTTGCAGACGACGGTAAATACAGAAAGGGCAACATGTCACAGTGGAACTAGGCTCACACGCTCAGAATTACGTCTGAGGTGATTCTAAAATCGCCCGTGTTAGAACTGAAGATGGGTGGGGTAAATGCAAATATAAAGTGAAGCCACGCCTCGATAGAACGAAAACCCCTTAGAACCGGGCCTGTGGGTAAAGCCCGTATGATTCTATGTCTGCTGGTCCGTCGGTCTGTGCGGCAGAAATCGGTCTGTCCCATTTTGAAGGGTTTTGCATGTGATGTACACTGTAGGTGTCTTAAACTTGTTTATTTCTCTGTAACTTTTGTAATCACTAATTACACTTTTTTTACCTCCTGTTTCCTCTGATCTACAGATCACCAGAAGCTGGAGAGGGAAGCACGGATCTGTCGCTTGCTCAAACACCCCAACATCGGTGAGTATGGCTGCCAGTGGAACAGATTTTATTAGGCAGTAGCATAGGAAGAGTCAGACAAACAGACTGACCATTTCGTTTTACATTTATATATTAGGGCTTTTTGCCTTTATTTTTGATAGGACAGTGGAGGAGAGACTGGAAATGAGTGGGGAGAAAGAGATGGGGAAGGATTGGCAAAAGACCCGGGCAGGAATCGAACCCTGGTCATCGGCGTAGTAACCCAGTGCCCTACCGTTAGGCCACGGCAGGGCCTCATTTATATTTTTTACGTTTTTATTGTTTATCTTATTAGTGACCCATGGGTCACTTCCTACGCATCTGCCAATGGAGGTGTGCGAAAAAAAAGTCAAAAAGACAACCAAAAATCGCTTGCCAAAGTGAACTTTGGGGATCATCTGTGGTTCTCTGACAAGCAAAGATAAAGGTCTGATAACTAGGCTAAAACGAACATTGGACACACACTATCCTGTTCTCTGAAGTTTGAGCTGTAATTTCTTATTTGAAGTGCACATGGTAATAATCATGTTATTTGAATGCACACAGCTAATAAGGAAAATGGGAACACTAAAATGTAGAGTCTGGTCATCCGTCCATCTCTCCTGCCCAGCTCATCAGTTGCTACGTTTAAATGACGTTTTTAATTCCGAATTAATAGTTCAGAATTAAATAGTTCCATCGATTTTGCTTTCATCTTTCATTTAATTCCGAATTGTGAAGTTTTCGATGTGGAATTAAGCTTTATTCAGAATTAAACACTCGGAATTAAAATTGTCATGTAAACGTAGCCAATATGTTAACAAAGTGTTATTTAAGTTTGATGTTTGATACTCAGAGTTTGCATGGTAGTGGGACTGGGAACACTATATCTTTCAGTTATAATGCCTTATTTGGTCATGTGTCCATGGGTCTCCTTGCCTGCCTATCAATAAGGCATCAAGGTGCAGAGGTGTCAAAAGTAAAAGTAAAAGTACTTTTGTGGTGTAATTACAACACTAGCACATGGCATTACATTGCTGTTACACCATTTACTCCATTGTACCTAATGAGATAGACAGACTGTGTTGCTACTGAAAAACACTGAAAACAAGGACCCACCACAAACATGATCCAAACAGTGCAGAGTTAACTGATCATAAGACAAGAACACGGGTCTACTTGTTACTCAGATAGAAGGAAACAGGTTTTTTTTTTTTAACTTTTACTTTTACTTTTGAAACCTCTTTCATGGTGTAGTTTAAAAAAGGGTGTGCG
>NC_085859.1:41142892-41145392 GCF_034702125.1 Engraulis encrasicolus | reverse complement strand
AGCATCAGCACCACCACCACCACCAGCACCAAAACCACCACCACCACCACCACCATCTCCACTCCTACCCTACACAGTATGGTCAAAGGCGTGCAACATGAAATTGTCCTTCAGTGCAACGGATACTTTCGCTTACTCTAACTGTAAAAAAACATGATTTTTTTTCAAGTGAATGCATGAAAGCATTCCGTTGGCACTGAAGGACAATTTCATGTTGCACGTCTTTGAGCCAGTAAAGAATGCTGTGCTCATTCAACACTTGGCAGTGTACTCTGGAAACCCAAATACAATCTAAAAGATAAAAAATCAGGACGCCACAACACTCTTCTAAGATAAAACTGCTTCAATATAAAGAATTACAGTTAAGCTCTTCTTCTTCTTCTTGCCCTGATGAAGGCCCTGTTAGCTGGCCCGAAACATGTTGGCAGCAATTATAATCCTTTTAAGTTCAAACACATACTTACCTTTACATTAAAGCGGTTTTACGGTATCTTAGCAAGAGTGCCTTGGCGTCCTGCTTTTTATTTTTTTAAATATGTTCTAGCTCGGCCAAAGAGCACCTTCAAACCACCACCTGCAGTATTATACTACTTTAGGCCTCCAGCCCTCTTTTTCACAATCTAAAAGCTGTTCAGTCGATTCTCTAACGCCTCTTTTCCACTCCCAGTCCCGACTCGGACGCCACTTTTTGCTTTTCGAATTGGCACAACACAGCTTAATCGTAAAGCAAAAAGTGGCGGCCGAGTCGCGCTGTATCGAGCTGTAGGCCTACCAGAAAAACGACAATGGAAAATAGTCATGTGTTGAATTTACACTGTATTTCGTTTTTTACTATGCACCTTTCCACGCACCACACCCACCACTACCACTACCACACCCGCCACCACAACTACCACCAGCACCACCACCACCACACCACACCACACCACCACCACCACCACCACACCACACCACACCACCACCATCACTACCACCACCAGCAGCTCCTCCACCCCCATCCCCTGAAGGCCAGGGATGCTGTTCACATGCCACACGCGTGCGTGTGTCCTCACTGTTCTGTCTTTCTGCCAGTCACTGTCTTACCCTCTCTGTCACCCTTATTTGTTTCCCTGTTACGGTTTTCTCTTCTCTTCTCTTCTCTTCTCTTCTCTTCTCTTCTCTTCTCTTCTCTTCTCTTCTCTTCTCTTCTCTTCTCTTCTCTTCTCTTCTCTTCTCTTCTCTCTTCTCTTATCTTTGTTTTTCCCTCTGTATTGTTGTATTGCTGTTGTTCATTGTGTTTTTCCTGATGAATCCTCTCTTCTACTGTACTTTTCTTTTCATTATCTCAGCTTTCTGCTGCTTTATGTTTTGCGTCTTTTCACTTCAA
The DNA here is from genome assembly GCF_034702125.1 of Engraulis encrasicolus. Lineage (NCBI taxonomy): Eukaryota > Metazoa > Chordata > Actinopteri > Clupeiformes > Engraulidae > Engraulis > Engraulis encrasicolus. Next base: position 41,144,026 of record NC_085859.1, on the reverse strand, counting down.
CGAGACCAATAATTCACAGACATATGCTGTATACAAGCCACTGCACACGTAATTCAATTATAAAGTAGGCTATGGGACAGAATGTTCAGTCTGGGGGTAGTTTGTTTATGCTCTGTGTGTGTGTGTGTGTGTGTGTGTGTGTGTGTGTGTGTGTGTGTGTGTGTGTGTGTGTGTGTGTGTGTGTGTGTGTGTGTGTGTGCGTGCTAGTGTGTTTGTTGTCTGCGTCTATGCCAGGCTGTGCATGTGCTTGTGTGCCTGCTTGTCTGTGTTTGCTTGTGCTTGTGTGAATGTATTTACTAGTGTGTGTGTGTGTGTGTGTGTGTGTGTGTGTGTGTGTGTGTGTGTGTGTGTGTGTGTGTGTGTGTGTGTGTGTGTGTGTGTGTGTGTGTGTGTGTGTGTGTGTGTGTGTGTGTGTGTGTGTGTGCACTGCCAGAAGCAGACAGCAGCCGGAGGGCTTTGGCTCTGCTTTCCAGCAGCCTGTCTCGGACCCCCAGGCCTCTCCTCTCTTTCTCCTCTCCTCCTATCCTCATTTATCTTTTCCTCTCCTCTCTTTCTCCTTTCCTCCTCTCCTCTCTTTCTCTTCTCCTCTCCCATCTTCTCCTCTCCTCTCTTCTCTCCTCCTCTCCTCATTTCTCTTTTCCTCTCCTATCTCCTCTCCTCTCCTCCCTCCTCTTCTCCTCCTCTCCTCTCCTCTTCTCCTCCTCTCCTCTCCTCTCCTCCCTCCTCTTCTCCTCTTCTCCTCTCCTCTCTCCTCTCTCCTGTTCTCCTCTCCTCTCATCTCGCATGCTGCCTTTAGTTCTACAAATTGTTCCGATTAGAAAGATAGTATGGAAGCTTTGCTCAGAAATGGACCAGATCATGGTCCCTATCTCTGTCCAGTCAGAGAGCGGCATGGGTGTGTCATAATGGCCAATTATTCCGACCTTTACAGTGTATCTGTCCAATCAGAGAGCAGGGCAGGGTGCCATAATGGCCAATTATTCCGCCCCTATGGTATTTCCAGTAGGCAGGTCACCAGACCTAATATCACTTATGATTAGGTCTGGTGGTAACAAGGCAAGTCCTGCCCTGTAGTGGAGGCCTTATCAACTCTGCTGCAGACACCATGCTGTCACTCCACAGGACTCTTATCTG